>NC_137111.1:35856891-36031891 GCF_949357685.1 Gobio gobio | reverse complement strand
GTTCATTTTGTCAGTGATCCTGGGAGATGCGGGAGCACTAATGATAATGCTGCGTGCAGATGTGTGTTGGGTGCAGACGCCGATTGAGGAGGGCGACTCTTTACTCATTTACTGTCTGCGGCCCGCTTGATCTCAGGCTGGGACGGGGATGTACGCCACACAGACGCAGCTAATGACGTCGAGAAGAAGAGGCAGATGTTCTTGTTTGTGGGATGTTCTGCAAATTTGTCCTACAAATTTACACCAAGAATATGTGGGTGAAACTAAACTAGTCACAAGTCATTCAGAATGAGGAAATCAAGACCTTCTGGCTTTGACTAAATTAAATGTTGAGGTTGCACTACTGTTTTGACAAACCTCCTGCCGCCTCAGTGGATTTTAATAGCAACTTCCAAAAAAATGTGTCTTTAATAATTAAGTTGAACGATTATTGCAAGGTTCAAAAGTATATAAAACTCTGTGGAAGTCACCCAACTCACCCACATGCAACTTTCACAAATCATTGGAACATTCTGTCATTGTCACTTCAGTAACTATTGCAAGTTACTCAAAGCATGTGTCACCAAACAGACTAACAAACAGAAGCCATGTTTGCCAAAGGAGGTAACCATAGTTATGTGGCAACATGGTCACTATGATTTTGCCAAGGAAGACATGCTCCTGGATCAACATTCCTGTCTGAAAATTTAGTCCTAATCCATCCCTACCCCTAACCCTCCACATAACGTATCCCTAAAATCAGAGGAATGATATAAACTGTAAACTTGTCCCTCAAATCTGATTGGTTGATTCGAATGTTGTATGTTGAACATGGTGAAATCATGTTCACCGTGGCAACAGTATGCCAACTAAAGTGATTTCAATTGCAACTGGGAGGTATGTCAATAAAACTAAACAAATACTGTCTTTATGATAGATATAGTACATCACAAATATATCATAAAACTAGTGTTTTTATTTCAAAAAGGTTTTAGATAATTGTGCAAGTGACGCCAAATTACAATTTGTGATGTGCAAAGAAATGTACACAAAAAAAAATTACCTCTACATTTCTATTTAATCATTTCAAAGCAGTATTATTTTGTTGTTATATGCATTTCTTAATATTTTGAATTGGCTTTTATTGTCATATTTTAACATGTGATTTTAATTTTAGTTTAGTTGAGCTTTTGTCATTTTTATTAGTTTTGTTTTGTTTTTATATATTTCTATTTAGCTTTTGTTTATTTTAATTTCAGTTTTAGTCATTTTAATACTTTGACTTTTTTTTTTTCAGTTGCCAAGGCAACATTTGTAATTTTCATTTAACTCTTAAGTTTTTTACCTCAGTTTCATTTCAGTTAACGAAAATGTTAACTACATTAGATGTTGTTTTAGTTCACGATAACACCATTTAGAAGACCTCTAAAGTTTCTTATGTATGGGTTTTCTTTATGTCTTATCCCACATAAGTACCAAGTGAGCCAAGACTGCCCCCTAAAAAAAGTGCCTGTAGTGTTTACTTGGTTGTACATTACATCTTGCTAGTCAAAGTTTACATACGGTGTCATCAGCAAGAGATCTGATACTCGGAATCCATTCAGCCGCCGTGTCTCTCATCGCAAACGCCTCATAACCTGCGATCACAGAAGCAGTTACTGCACAAAATCCATGCTAAATGCACGGATATAATAAAGAGGCCTTTTGGAGGACGCATCAATGTTAAAAGTACCAGTATCACATCCGTCCTCCTTCAGGATTTCTTTTCAGCTCCCTGCCAAGGTTGCTGTGCGGTGGTGGATAATGCAGCATTGTGAGAGGGAATGTGGCACGTTGGCTGTGCCAGGTCCCACAGGCTGAGCCCACGTTCCCTCTCCCTAACCCAGTTCAGGATGTGCGCATTAATCCTGCGAGTCGGCCTCGGGCCACTCTGAGTTGCTGCAGGTTGGTGGAGGCGACAGATGGGGCCCGCACTGCCGGACCTCGCAGTGAGCGGAGAGGTTGGCATCTCCGGCTGAAACGACAATGCTCCCCTTTGTACGTAAACTAGCTTATGATTGGAAAATGATTTTCTGCACTCTTGATTCGTAATGTTTTATGTTGGACAGTGAGCAAAAGGTATTCCACATTTATGTTGGTTGATGTTAACATGCATAATATGTTTCACAAGTTCGTGCATACCACTTCTATTGTCAAAAATGCATTGGTGCTAACATACAACCTTATTTTAAGGTGCTACTGAATGTTTCTTTCTATGAATGTGAGGTCTGTATTGACATGGCCATATGAGGAGTGTTATATTGTGCTCTAACAGCATGTGTGATCTTCACGTGGAGTTCCTGCCACATGTGTAAAGAGTGTGTGAGCCCTGCTGAGTCACACATTTAGGGTGGACAGGTGTGGGGTCGCTTTAGTGATGACTATTGCAGGCACTGTTCTGCAGATGCCACACACACTCCTGAAAGTGCCTTCTGTAGAGCATGCATTGACCTATTAAGGCACCCACACACTACAAGATAACCAGGCCCGATTTTGGGCCCAATTCCCCCCTTCCAACATTAAGTTTATCTTGATGGCTCTACAGATTATCTTATCAGATTTTCCTGTGGTGTGATATGTGTTAAGAGTGAATATTAACAATCAGAAATCCTGTTGTGTGTGGGGAACCGTGAGGACAAACCTGCACACACTCTGTAGATTGTCACGTGGATATTAAATCAGAAAGTGAGCTGACGGAAGACATAACACGGCTTCATCCAAACACCATTATCACCATTTCTTCTTGCCCGTCGTGTTTACTCTAAAGTCACGTTTGACAGTGAGAGATTTTGTGAGAGTATCCATGTTCACATTTGGAAATCTGGTTGTTTGTGAATGGAATCTGTTAAAGGGATAGTTCACCCAAAAATGAAAATTAGCCCATGATTTACTCACCCTCAAGTCATCCGAGGTGTGTATGACGAATAAAATCGGAGTTATATTACAAAAGTCCAGGCTAATCCAAGCATTATAATGGCATTAATAGTTGCTCTGTTTTTGAAGTCCATAAAAAATGCATCTGTCCGTCAAATAACGTGCTCCACGTGGCTCCGGGGTGTTAATAAAGGCCTTCTGAAGCGAATCGATGCGTTTGTGTAAGAAAAATATATTTTTTTAAAATATTTCATTTTTTTCTACGGCTCTGCATCAGCCGTCCCCGCGCCATCACTTCCGGCGAATAAGGTCAAAATACATGCAAAATACCGGCGCGATCATAGATTTATACATAGACTCCTCATTAGTGCCTGCGCGGATCAGTCGAATGAGGAATCTATGTATATATAATGTATATATATCTGTGATCGCGCTAGTATTTTGACCTTATTCGCCGGAAGTTATGGCGCTGGGAATACTAGATGACATTAGTCTGATAAGAGGTAAAAAAATAACATAAATACTGTTCGGTTTCTCGTGTCTTAAGACATCAATGTGTCGCCACGAGCCGCATGGTTTAATAAGGATTCGTATGTCTATGTGTTTTTACTAGGGAAGTCCCGATCAGGTTTTTTTGCCCTCGAGTCCGAGTCATCTATTTTGAGTATCTACCGATGCCGAGTCCCGATCCGATACTTCTATAATACATATTAAAAAAAGAATAAAGAAGAGCGAAAAAACAGATCCAGGGTGTTCCTTATTTTTTTACTTAATTCACCTTATTTAACCAATAGCGTCTCTGCAACAAAGTGATGTCATGCCGCACGCGTTGCTGTTTCTGTGTGGAGTCAAAAGGGTCTAACTCTGTGCCACCGCATAACTATAGATTTGTTAAAAAATAATGAGAATATATATACATATATATCCGAGTCCCGATCAGAAGGTAACATCCGATTCCGATCAAATCTGAAACCACGTGATCGGGCCCGATTTCCGATCACGTGATCGGATCAGGACATCACTAGTTTTTACTCTCATTGCTCTCATACTCTAAAATATCCCCATTGACATGCATTATACGACTATCACACAGCAACGGTTGGAGTTAAAAATCTTCAATTGACCTATCGGTAAGTCCCTCCCCTCGAATGCAGATGAGCCAATAGCAGTTGAGTATCAGTTGCGCTGGGACCGGAACTCGGACATCTTTAGGTGTCAGCGCCATAGAGAACCATTGGAAAATCCAAAGCTCTCATCGGTTTGATGGTGTTTATGCTACAAAAATGCTAAAATGTCGTGCCTGAGGTACTGTAACACTGATTCCAGGGATCCTGAGAGGATTTTCTGTTTGTCATACTCTCGTTAAGTTACGATTAAAGTCCCTGCTAGCAGACAAACCGAAATAACTAACTGTTCTCACGTCATGTAACACTGTAGGTCAAAAACACGAAGGTCTACATTTCAGTGCCTCTCCATATTAAACTGGTTATATGTCAATTAATTTAATTTTAGATATGTTTAAGCTCTACATTATCTGTCCTACTAAGGAGGACTCGTATTTTGATGGGTATTATAGTCTTCGGGTAGTGAAAGGAAGAGCTTGTACACAGTTTATCGGAGTTGTTTTGCAGATACAAAGTTTACCAGTTATTAACTGCACCCCCGGTCTGTGTATATGTTTGTTTACTGTTAGTTGAATGAGTGTTTTTGTGTAATTTGCTGTGTATGTTAATGGTAATGCAACGGAGAGAGAGAGAGTTTGTGAATGAGACGTTAATGCGCACTTCTTATGCTTTGTTTGTTTGTTCAGCTCTTAAGATGATTTTTTGGAGTGAAAAATGATGTAATAAACTTGATAAACCATCAGTAAAGTTTGGCCATCATTCGGACGGGATATACGCTACATTCTGTGTCCAAAAACATCTTGGGATAAGGTTTTCACACTGACAGCTGTCATTGTAAGATATAGCAACTCTGTTTGTTTGTCCGAGTTAGCAACAGTAACTAAGGGGGGCGAGGCTTACCGATAGGTCAATTGTGTTCTACTGAAGAAACAAAGACATCTACATCTTGGATGCCCTGGGGGTAAGCAGATAAACATAAAACATTCGTTTTTGGGTGAACTATCCCTTTAAGGCCCCAATATACTAACAGCAAAGTTCTTTTTCGTTCTTCGTTTAGGGGTAAAACAAAGTTTGAAATACGTGAGCAGTGATATACTGTTATCGCCGCCCACACTGCTGAGAGCGAAGTTTAGATGAATATGGAAATATGTGCTGTGCTAAAGTCCCCGCCACAGGATGTAGTCCCTTTTAGCAACTTGTTAGCAACTACCGTTTTTTAAGACACAATAAAGTAAAAAAAAATAACAAGCAGGTTTTAACTAATGTGTTTTATGTCATAGATTAACCTTTGTTAACCACAGACCTTATTCAGGCGATTTAGCAAAAACCCATTAAAAAAACCCATAGACTTTAGGGCGAGGGAACCGAAAGTGCTAAAATGCTAACTCACTTCCGCGTTTTGGCCTACAAAGTGACGTCATAACTTCGGCACTCTATAAACACACAACAAAATTGAGAAAACAGCAAGCATTTTTTTACTAAAGCATAAGAAAAGCATCTGATCATCAGAGCAACATGGATATGTTTGCACGAGCTCTGCAATTTGGCACTCTGGTAAAGTCACATCACTTTTATTTATATGGCACTTTATACAATAGTTTGCTTAAAATCAAGCAGCTTTACTGAGTTAAACATTAAAACCAGTGTCAGTGTCTCGTTTCATCAGAAATACAACTTCATTTTCTACAAGCAGCTGTACAGTTCATGTTTTCACTCGCAGATGTCTGACCTCCACGGACTCAACAGAAGAATGAACCGGAAAAGATTTCGACATCTAAGAAGGCGGAGCCTCCGCGCACACCTAACCATTACGTAATCCTCATGGACCAATGGTAGTACAAGGGTGTTTACCAGCCAGAGTGAACTTTTCTGGAAAGTTCTCTTTGGCAAGCCGTTTCCAACTCCAAACAAAATTAGTTTTAGCCTGATTTTGTTTGAAATGATGTCACATTAGTTCGTTCTTCGATTTCGATTGAAGTGTATAGGGGCCTTTACTTTGCATCCAAAATCAAATACTTCTCTACTATATAGTATGTGAAAAACAGTATGATAACAGAGTAGTATGTTCGAATTCATAGTATTCAAAAAACTGTAGGTGAAAATTCCCTTGATGACCTATTACTTCTGGTGAGTTTGACACGGACGATTTGTGAATGAAGGTGAAGCGACGCAACTGATGCTGGTAGGTCCATGATAATGACAACATGGCAGTCATACTACACATGCGATTTCCGACGCACTGTTAGTGTGTGTTGTGCTGTCTTGGTCACGTCGCGGCACTCCACACACTATAGGAACACTTTTATCATCATGTTTGTGATCACATTTTTTTCTGATTGGTTGTTTTAATATAACTTCCACAGCCTATCGATTTCACATATCCATTACTACTTCCCTGTAGTACCACTAAATCCAATTGAACACATTAACTCTTGCAAACAGGCTCTGCAAATTCTTATTCTAGCCCTCCACCTCCCCAGCACCACCTGCCTATTTGCTCTCTCTAACAACAGGCGCATGTTTCCACTCATTTTATTTTCTGAGGATTTAGCAGAAGCAAGTCGAACTTACGATAGCTCCAGCAGCAGCGTAGAAGATCTAGTCCGCCAAGACTAATTTACATTAATACAATTTACGTTAATACAATTTATCCTTTTTTTTCTATCCCGATGATTTTTTTAAATGTTTTTGAAAGAACTCTATGCTCACCAAGGCTGCATTTATTTGATAAAAAATACAAGGAAAAAAATTAACATTGTGAAATATTAGTAGAATTTAAAATAACTGTTGTCGATTTAAATATATTTAAAATGTAATTATTCCTGTGATGTTAAAGCTGAATTTTCAGCACCATTACTCCAGTCTTCAGTGTCACATGATCATTCAGAAATCATTCTCATACGTTTTTTGTTGAAACCATGATACATTTCTTTCATGATTTTTAAATGTCAACCTTTTAAATGTCTTTACTCTTCCCTTACTTCTGATCAATTGAATGCATCCCTGCTAAAAAAAAGTATTAATATCTTTAAAATAAATCTTACTGACCTCAGACTTTTGAACTGCAGTGTATATTATATATTTTTTGCAGAATATGAACTCATTTACATACTCTTGTACATAAACAGATGCATATACAGTATGCAGTGCCTATCTGACCCCCGTAAGGTCACAGCACTGCACCCAGGAAAAGTGCTGACTCGCTGCTGACCAAATCCTGCCAAGAACCCCTATCAACATCCCACACCCTGCTGCCCACTTATCTACAGTGGGCAGAAGTGCGACCAACAGCTGGTTCAGAGAGAAAGAAACAGCTGACAAAACGAGTCACATCAAGGGTTTGCCATTCCTTCAACAGAGGAGTCTTGACTTATTTTAATATCATTTGTGATTGAATTGTTAAATTGTATTGGCCAATACTGTATATGCAAGGAATAATTTAAGGTCAACCTGTAATTATTGCACAATAAGTCTCAGATGTAAGGGTATTTTGCTATAATGACTGTCTGACTGTACATACTTATTTCCAATTAAATGGACACAACATATTGATTTGAGTGGAAATGATTCTTTTTATTTGAGTAGAAAAGGCTAAAGTAAAAAGACATGAAAGAAACCCAACTATGTAGAAAATCTGTGATTTGGGGCAGCAGTTACAGTGTCATTAATGATCACTATAGTACTATACCATTCAAAAGTTTATTTATTTTATATTTTTGTATTATTCTGCAATGAGGCAATAAATTGCCCAAAAGTGACAAAGACATTTATAATGGTACAAAAAAAATCTATTTTAAATAAAGGCAATTTATCAAAGATGCTTTCAACATTGATAATAAGAAGAAATGTTTCCTGAGTAGAAAATCAGTATATTAGAATGATTTCTGAAGAATCATTTGACTCTGAACACTTGAGAAAAACTTAAAATAGTTATTTTACATTGTAATAATATTTCACAATATAGATTTTTATGTATTTTGATCGCCTAAATGCAGCCTTGGTGAGCTTAAGAGACTTATTTCAAAATATATAGTATATGTTTTAATAATATAATTAATATAATATAATTAATATAATATAATTAATATATAATATAATATAATATAATATAATATAATATAATATAATATAATATAATATAATATAATATAATATAATATAATATAATATAAAATAATATAATATAATTAATATAATTAATATAATATAATATAATATAATTAATATATAATACAATAAATATAATATGATTAATATAATTAATATAATATAATATAATATAATATAATATAATATAATATAATATAATATAATATAATATAATATAATATAATATAATATAATATATATAATATAATAAATATAATATAATATAATATAATATAATATAATATAATATAATATAATATAATATAATATAATATAATATAATATAATATAATAAATATAAAATAATAATTATATTAATATAATAATATAATATCATATAATTAATATAATAATTACTATTTTATATATATATATATATATATATATATATATATATATATATATATATATATTATATATATATATATATATATATTATTATATATATTATATACATAATTATTATTATAAAATAGTAATTATTATATTAATTATATAATAATATATATAATAATAATTATGTATATAATATATATAATATTATATATATATAATATAATAGTAATTATTATATTAATTATATGATATTATATTATTATATTAATATAATTATTATTTTATATACTAATTATATTATATTATATTATATTATATTATATTATATTATATTATATTATATTATATTATATTATATTAATTATATTATATTAATTATATTATATTAATTATATTATATTAATTATATTATATAATATAATTAATATAATATAATATAATTAATATAATATAATATAATATAATATAATATAATATAATATAATATAATATAATATAATATAATATAATATAATATAATATAATATAATATAATATAATATAATATAATATAATATAATAATTACTATTTTATACATATAATTAGTAATTATATATAATTATATTTCTTTATGTATTTAAATATTTTATAGTAGAGTTTAAAAAAACAACAACGCTAATTAATTGGAATTCTTCCATTGGACAAATATTAAGCAGTAAAGGAGTTGTAGTGTTTTACCAGAAAGTTAACTGTCTCCGTCAAGCATTTCATTTTCAGTTGAATTCTGGATTTGAAAAACTGGCACTCAAGAAACCCTTTAAACTCTAAAATAGTGCACTCAATTCAGACAACCACTCCCCTTTGCTATGGAAGAATCACACAAAAGAAATGTTGTGCTCTATCTGTGCTCAAGAGAGCTCCACGGACCCCCCGAGTGTGCTTGTGCGGAGAACCTGGTCTGCGGCGCTCACTCCTCACCAAACAGCACCACAACTTACGCACACACACACACTCATATACTAACATTTAAGTTGGGGTTGCGTCTTCTTTTGTTGGGGGACGCAGGGTGCATGGCGCACCCCTCCCTAAACCCAAAATATTCCCCCACGCAGACCCCTCTCCCCCACCCCTGACAGGCTGTAGCACCACTGCATTGTCTGAAGGGCCAAGACAGGCCGCTTGTTGCTTGCCTTCTGTCTGTGCATAGGGCGCTCGACAATGGCTGCCTTTTAAATGAGGCAGACAACTGAAAGAAAGAAGACATCGTCCCTCCTGCCTGCTTTTCTCACCTTTTATCTGCTGAGCCCTTGTACTTTTTTCCCCGTCTTTTCCTTTCTCTTTCATGTAGGACTTAATGCTCCTTTCATTCCCTCGAATTCCTTACATCTTAACTGCTGGCCGCCGTTGAATTTTCAGCACTTTTTGACTCACTGAGAAGTGGAAATGCACTGAATATTCTGTTATAAAATGATGTGTGTAGAAGCCCAAATGAAATGTTTTATATGTTAATATTTAAGTTAAGAATATTATATGTATTACATATAACAGGTCATATGTATGCAACAGTGTTATTTATGATCAAGTTATATGTTGATTAATAGTCAGGCAGGAAGAGAAAAAGTTGTGGGATACATTTTTTAAGTCCGTTTCTGTGAGGTCAGGATCAATTTAAGGTCATTTTTATTAATATGTTTAAACTTTATGTTGTGTCAATTGTTTTTGTTATTGGAGTCCCACACATCCCCATATTATGTAAAGATAATAATAGATTTTTTTTAATCAACCCTCATTTCGCCTCTGACCTAATCAAAACCCACACTCTTAAAAAAATAAACGTTCCAATGGAAATATTCCATGGTTGTTCTTCACGGAACCATTGATGCAAATATATGATATACATATTTTGTAGAATTTTAACCATCTATTTTTTTTTTTTTACCACAAAGTTGACAGAAGTGGGACTGGTATTCATTATATCCACATCTGTTTGAAGTCAATTTGACCTGAGCAAGAAAAAAAAAAAAACCTTTAAAAGAAATCAGAATAACTTTCAGAAGTGTATTTCTACAGTGTGTAGACTATCATAGCATATGATAATTAATGTCATTTTTTTTTTTTTTTTAAGCGGCTAAACATTATTAAATGTAACATCTAGGGCAAAAGTGTTATCAAACTAGTTTATAATTTCTCATAAGATTAAGAAAAATCATAAAGAATCCACCGGACACTATTTTTTTTATAAGCTATTAAAAATGGCCTAACAGAACACAAGGGTTAATAATGCTAGATAAATCCACTAACTTCAGCATTTCGAACGCAACCAAACAGAAAGGCCTCTTCCTGTCTGCGCCTCTCTAATGTACTTTATATTTGGATCTGGTCACAGGGAGTGGTGATGCAGAGGCACTCAACAGCTACCGTATCTGCGTGGGCAGAATCAGTCATACCTCAGCGAAACGGCTGCCCTATTGATGCCATGTGCGCCGCTCTCTCCCCAGTACGCTGGCACGCCGCTCCCACTAACTTCTGTGGTGGAGCCACATATAGAAGCCCAAGCTGGTGATACACTCATCACGTCGAGCCCACTACCCTTCGGCACAGCCAAATGTTTCCACAGCTGCCCCTTTGTCTCTGCTCCTTGAGTAAACAAAGGACAGATACAAATTAATGACCTAAATTCATAGTAAAAAAGCAAAGAGAGAAAACCATTATGCCTCGGCGAAGCATCAACTGTCCGTTCCAACCAGATGTTAGGCGCAGATTTGTATGTGAATGCACCCACAAATCAAATTTCATCTCTCAGAAAATCAGTGCGCACAATGTTGTCTAGAAATAACCATTACACTGAAATTTCATAATTTCATTAGCTGATATAATGTTGTAGCGATTTACAGATGCTCGAAATTCTGTTTTGTACCTTTATAATACACTGACCACCACCAAAAAAAAACAGGTGGTAATGAAAATCCACATGAAGTAGCTTTTCCACAAGCCGAGGTAAAAACGAATATTTTGAAGGTGCACAATAATATAAATTCATTCATTTAACAACCCTAATGTACATAACTGATCAAATATTCTAAGAAGGAGCATAGTTATTTCAATGAAAAACCATCAAATGTGAAGTATGTCAGAGAATTCAGAGGTTTTCACTGTAAATTATATGACGACTTGTTTTTTTTTTTCACTTCCAAAAACTGTAAATTGAACAGCATGAAATGCCTCATTATTTATTATAGTTTTTCCTCCATATGTAGTAAAGGAACTTACGATTAACCAATTAACAGGTTTTTACTTACTACACTCTGTTACTGCTAAAATTACAATCATTTTTTAAGTGTACAAAACAATGAGGCACATTTCATACTTCCATAATAAAAAAAGCGCACAGGGATCTAAAATCTTCAAAAACTAAATCTCGTACCAATTAGAAGGAGGTGGCGTGTGTATGAGTAAGGGGGGCAGGCTTACAGCACGGGACCATCTGTGGCAGTGGCCTGTTGAGTAACGCTCGCTGACTTAAAAGTGGTCAGCCTTTAGTGCATCTGTAGGCCAGGTTTGCCAAACAGCGAGACATTAGATAAAGCTGATTTGTTTTCTGGAAAACTGTACTTGAGGAGCTTTGGAAGCAGCCTGTGACTGAGTGTGTGTGTGTGTGTGTGTGTGTGTGTGTGTGTGTGTGTGTGTGTGTGTGTGTGTGTGTGTGTGTGTGTGTGTGTGTGTGTGTGTGTGTGAGAGAGGCAGGGGGAGGGGATGGTCTTCATACAAGCTGCTGCACATTTTCCCAGGTCCAACCCACGCCTTTACTGGAGCACCAGCCAGACATTAAAGCAGCATATACACACACATGAGCCATGTAAGACCATGTACACTCACACACTCACTCATTCGGACAGTATACTCAATCCACAGACCTCACGCACTGGAAAACATGTTTCCACCCACACAAGCATCTACAGTAAATAAGATTATTGAACCGAATGCAAAAACACAAACACCGTCTCACCAATCCGCACACCGTCATCGCTCTGGCAATCCCGGCAGAAGTTTCTGACAGAAAAATGGCACGGAGAGGTTAAGGTTCTTATAATTTATTGCAGTTTGCACACAATTTAAAAATTTCACCAACAGCACACCAAAAGTACAAAACTAAACAGCCTCATAATTTACTTCCCTTGAGAAAATGAAACATACTATGATTGTCAAAGCTAAATGTCTAAATCCATAAAAAGAACAATGTCAACATAGCAAAAAATCTCAGAAGGGAAGCAATTACATGTGAAGTCAAATCTTCTGTTGTTGTTTTTTTGTTTTTTTAAATATAAATCCAGACAGCGATTGTCCTTGAATTCAACAGATATTTATTTTTTCTTTCCCATACTCATTAGCCACCAAGTTTGAATTTGACAAGAGTTGTTCTTCACACTGGGGTTCCCGGGTTTCAAGTAAACTAAAGGGGTGTCCAATTTATGGATATGCTTCATAGGCCATTTCACAGCTTCATTTCCATTGAACAAAAGTCAAAGACATCCAGTATTCCAGCAACAGTTTCCAGTTTTCACCCTCTGAGTATAAGCTGATAACAGTAGTTTAAGGCGGTCAAGTACAATAGAAGCCAACAAAAAAACGTAAAGAAAAAGAAAGCATAGAAAACAAATCAACCCCACAGTTGATATTTTTTTTCTGTCACATTTTAGAGTGCAAAAGGTAAAAGTACCACCGTGCAAAACGCCATGAGGAGCGTGCGCTGTTGGCAAAGCTCAACCTTTTCACTAGCCGTTGCACCAGCCAAATATATGGAAGGACAGTTCTTGAGGCCCGAGTAGGCCCGTGTGGCGCACACTCCTGTCCTGCTCGAAACATGTGTGGAGCCCCCGGCCCTCTCTAACTAAAGTAGTTCAAGCATTTCAGCACCGTGTGAGTGACTGATCTATGTCTACAGCGCTAAGCCATATGTTTTTCATTTTGCTTTTTTTGCTTTTTATTTCTCTGGATTTGACAATGAAAGTGATTTTTGTTAATCAAACCAACCAACCGACCAACAAACAAACAAACAAAATTAACAGAATTTTCACATTCTAAAAAAAAAAAAGAAACCCTAATATAATTTTGCAAATGAAAAGAACAAAAAATAAACCCTTTTTAGAATAAAAATTTTTCAAAAGTCACAAATGCTGCAAAACTTTTTTTTTTTTTAACAATCACAAATTTATAGATCTTTTTTTTTCAGTGTAACAAAGTCAGGTTAATAATTAGGTGTGTACATTTCATAAAGGCCTCTTTTGCACATCATTCTAATTTCATTAAGCTTCAAAAGGTGCAACCAACCTTGCCAAACACGTTCAAGTGACGAACAAAAAAAAAAAAAAAAGACTTATGTATTGAACACAAACACACGCACACAAACCACTCGGATCAGAGTGTGTCGAGCTTTATGCTGTTTAAAGATCCTTCAGCTTTCTTCAAATAGATGTGCGCTGCTGAGGACACCCATAAAGAAGAGCTGTACCATCAGCCACGCAAATGTGTCTTCATGGCAATCGAATCCGAAGCAAGTGCCAATTGAAAAGATAAATAAATAAATTACAAACAGAGCTGACATGATTCAAATGACAACAGCCAGTAAACAGGACACTGAGACAAACAGCAGTCGAGGACCCAGCACTGGGAAGAGCAGCGCGTGAGGAGAAGCTAGCAGGAGCTACGCTAGCCTTCTGAACAATAAACGTGGCGATTCAGCTTCTGCTGACACCTGGCCCCTCGTTAACCTCCGAATCCTACAGCGAGCCCAAACCGAATCGCTTGGCTTGGTGTGTAGATACTGCAGCCTAACGTCAGTGCACTTCCACAATCTTCACAGCCCAGAATAAACATCTCACCAAAACCCCCGATTAATTCTCTAATGAGAGGAGAAAAAAAAACTCAAACCTACCAAGGAATCAAATGAGTTAATTAAAAAATACACTCTCCGATGCAAAAAACAACAACCAAAAAAAGGAGTAAGTTAAATAAAATTCATGCAATTTCTACAGCGGTAATATTAAAGGTACTTTTTTTTTCAACAGACAGGTGCCCTGACTGTAATGAATCAGTCAATTACAGTGTACAGCAATACAGCAAGTCACATCTTTTTCAATATACAGGTCAGACATCATGCAACAACAGATTCCGTTTTAAAAACGAAAAGTCTTAATAAAACACTACAGAAATCTCTAGAAATGCAGCCGATGTAAAAACCAACCTCAGTAGCAAACAAGTGATGTAGAGAGACTGCAACTAAAATGCAACTGAAAATGACTTCAAATCATAGTAAGAAAGGATAGAAGAAATGCAGCAACTGATATGAAAAAGGAAGCTGTACATTGCATGAGTGCCTTGTTTGTCTTCCATCAGTCAAGTTTCCTATAACGAGTCAAAAATGTACAAGAGCTTAAATAACGCGAGCTTAGAGCTTCCTCATGGGACTTAAAGGACTGACCTGCTCACACACACTACGTGTGTATGTGTGCGCATGAATACACATGCACGCACAACCACAGTCACACATCAGGTATGTTATCGGCAAATTATAGTAGTGCGCATATATATATACACACACACGCGCATACTCAAACAAGAGGCGAGTGTGTCCAGGTAAATATATGATCATTGTACCCGTTTAGTGTGTCCTTAGTTTTAAACTCCTCTGTCTATTACCTGAAATCTTCATATGCTTTTCATGGCAGATGTTCCTTGAAATTTAGGAGCGTATACAAAAACTGTAAATTATATACAGTTGAAAATCCCAATGAATATTTGTTTTCTGTCAAAGTTGGTTACTGAGACCAGCACCCATGTTTTATAAAAAGAAAAAAAAAAAAAAACCCTAAGAAGACCAGAAAATATATTAAAAGAAAATCAGTAGTAACATTTTCATGTGCTAGTAAAGTGCAATTCAACAAGATTTGCAATGTACATACAAGAAAAATGACTGATTCAGACCCTTCGGCCGTCACTCTGCCCCACTCTTACCTTCGCCTCTCTGCCCCAAAAAATGTCACTCAGATCTCTCTCATCAATTTAACAAGCGGTTCAAACAGTCTGCTATCATTTTAGCGTTCATTTCCACAGTTCTTGAGAACTATCTTCCAGTGCCCAGTCTCTGACCGTGGGTAGATTGAGTGCCTCGCTCTTGACCGAGAGCGAGTTGACCAGTTCGCAGTGGAACTTGCGGATGTGTCGGTACAGGTCCCCTGACTGCGTGAAGCGCCGCTCGCACCACTTACAGGCGTGCGGCTTCTCGCGTGTGTGCACGACGGCGTGTCGGCTCAGGTTGTGCGAGTACTGGAAGCTCTTGCCGCAAGTAGTGCATGTGTAGGGCTTCTCGCCCGAGTGCGTCCGCTCGTGGCGCTTTAACGTGTACATGCAGGAGAAGGTTTTGCCGCAGATGGAGCAGGTGGGGACGTTAACGTCGCTGGCCGGCTTGGCCCGTACGCCTTCCTGCTCGCGGAAATGCGTGCTGAGGTGGATCTGCAGGATGTGAGGGCTGGGGAAGACCTTGTTGCATAAGGGGCACATGAAGATCTGAGTGTGTGGGGCCCCCAGCATGCTGGAGACGTAAGGCAACAGGGAGCTCTCGACCCCTGCGGCCTCATGCGCTCGCTCACTGTCCCCTCCTAGGGCGTCCGTGTCGTCGTCGCCTCCTTTGTCGTCCCGCTCCAGCTCGCTGGCCAGCGAGGCCTCGCGCAGGGCCGAAAGGTGAGCCTCCAGGCCCAGCCTCCGTTGCGCAACGAGGCTGATGTGAGTCCCGTTGGTGCTGGGCGGCTCCTTCACACCGCTGTGCTCCATCTCGTAGTCACCGCTCACCAGCTCATCATCGTCCGAGCCCGTGTCCTTCTCCACCTTCACTTGAACCAGAGCACTCTGAAGGCTGTCCGGGGTGACAGAGCTGCAGAAGTAATGATTGCCTGCCATGGTCTCCCCAGGACCTCCACCCAGGCTGGACTTCACAGAGAGGTCAAGCACACAATCGGTGTCGGCCGAGACTCTCCGAGACGCCGCAGAGCGACGGGACAGGGAGCCGGTGGAGCTGCTGGGGCTGCCGGCGGGGGATTTGCCAGCGTCGGGACCGTGCGTTTCTGCCTCCCTGGGGCTGGTGGTGGGAGACGTGGTCCGGTCGGAAGGCAGTCGCATCCACATGCTCCCCGGCACCTGAGGGCTGTCCCGCTTGTTCTCCATGTCCTCGTCATCGCTCTGCAGCAGGTCAGCGGTGGCCGGCCGGCCCGTGCTTCCACCTTCTGAGAAGCTCTCCACCTTGTCCGAGCAGCTGGAAGCGTCCTCCTCCCGCTTGGTGCTGTCGGCCTCAGCTGTGGCCTTCTGCTTGAGCTTCTTCTTGCACACCTTGACAATGTCGTACATGTGGAGGTAGCTGGCGGCAGCCAGCACATCCTCCACTGGAAGCGATTTAAACTGGAGCTTTCCTTCGTACATGAACTCAAGCAGGAGAGCGAAGGCCGGGGCAGTGACAATGTCGCTGTTCAGATGAACAATGTCCCTTTTGTCTAGCTGGTCCTTGTAAAAGAGGTGGAAGTACATGCTGCACGAAGCCAGCACTGCGCGATGGGCTCGGAACTGGGCATCACCGACCAGCACAGTGGAGTCACAAAGGAATCCCTGATGTCTCTGCTCGCTCAGACACTGTAGCAAATGTCTGCTGTGGTCTGGAAACTCCATGCTGTCTTCATAACCTGCAAAAGACCACAGATGTTAGTGAGGCTCTCTAGAACAACAATTGTTTTGTCTGTGCTCTGTGTGGAACTTCTCTTTCCCACCCGCTCTGTCCCTCTCTCTCGCTCCATGCACACAGACATACTCTCACACTCTAATTCTCTCTCCCTCCCTCCTCCCCTGTGGGAACACTGGAAAAATGTTCACCACAGTCCTGACATAAAAGGATTACAAAAAAGCACATGCAAAAAGTATAACATCACAGTTTATATGTTAAGCTAATTGCGTTTTCCTCACTTGTGCACTTTAAAGTACGCAGCGATGTGTTTAATATTACATTTCAAACCAACCCTTTTAATTAAACGCTTTAAAGCACAACCTGGGAAATGAAAACCAAAATGTAAATAAAAATATCTTTATTGAAAATTGCATTTAAAGCAATTTAGCCGTGAGCATCCCATCAGAATCATTTGAGTTTTTAATCAGATGCCGTGATGTAAGGAGCTGAAGTCCTGATTCCACAGATGCCTGTGCGAGAGAATCTTTCCTGTTTTTACTCACTGTGCTCCTGGAGCAGTTATTTATAATAACCCACTTTGGCCAGGACGCCAAGTATAGGTAACAGGCTTACAGGTACACAAACAGCTCACCATCATGGGCACACTGCATATAAGTATACTAAGTACCATGATCTCTAAGGTAACCGAGGTAGCAGAACATCAGTGTGACGTGCGTAATCAAAGACGGACAGTAGATAAAAAATAAATAAAACTAGAAATATGCATTACATTAAAAAAGGTTACACATAAACGATTTACAAAGTAAAAAAGGGCCAATTAAAATAAACAAAACATTTTGAAAATCACACCTGTTACCCGCGGAGATCGTTCCCGTCTAAAAAAATGCACCAGCGTCATGTTCAACCAGCGGACTTAAATGAACTCATTTGAATCTTCATTTAAATCTGATTGGGATAGCAAGCCAAAGCCCCCCACCCCACCCCAAACAGCGTTCAGACCTTCATTAATGAGGGGCTTATAGGGGGACAGGGGGATAACAAACCTCTCGCCAACCCTCTCCTCCCCTTTTCCCCCTCCCCAAAATCTTTGGAGAAATGGAACATCCTCCCCAAAGAGGCGGTCCACAGCAGATTTACAATACAATCACTTTAAGTGCCCCGTAGTCCACATCAATCCTAATCCTTAAGATGGCTAAAAATAAAGATTGCAGGACAGCTCACAAGGTAGCAGCGATCAAATTAGGAGACTGGGAGGACAGAGAGGGACGGAGAAGGAGGCTTATGAACATCTGATCCAGCTGACTGAGACCATATGGCAGCTGCTGCCCAGATAAAGAGATTAAGACTAGGAGGAGTGCGATTACAGCTGTCTAGCCAATTCAGGCAGCTCAAATCTGCAAGTTCTAAATTAGTCCTTACAAACAGGGGGAAAAAAAGGAAAGATGAGCAAAAGCCTAAAGAAGGGACATTTCGAAGAACGCCTGATTGTGTAAAGTTGCAGATTCGTCTCCCTAAAAGCATTTTTTGTCACTTTGGAAGATTATGAATTTTGTTTAATTGGACTGAAAATCTCATTATTAAAAAAGAAAAGCAGATCCGAACAGATTAACAGCACATAAACGCAAGAGTTGCTTGTTTTAATTCAATAATACTATCAGCATCTACCAACAACACCACTGTACACCGTCCCGACAGAGCAACAATTTGCCATTAAAGAACAAAGTGACTGAAAAGAAGACCTGTAAACAAACAGAATAATGAAACGCTTGCCTGGCAACAAAAAGTGTCACTTGTCCCCAGCCTGGTTACGCTACACCAGCTGAAAATCCTTTACTTCCCGTTTCCCACACTCTGATAGCTGATGGCAGACACGCAAAAAGACTTAACGAGAGCTCCCTATTCAAAACACATCCCTGTTGCCCGGACCCCCCGGTACAGTACCTGCAGTACGCATCAACTTGATTAAGTCCACTGTTGTGGTAGCGCCGGCTGTAACTCCCTTCGCCGAATCAATGAAAGGGTAGAGACGCAAGAGAAAGAGAGAGAAAATCAAACTGTGAGGGACAGATGCAAAGTGGAGGAGATGTTGGAGGGGAATGCGATGCCTCCTCCTGCACACAGATCCGCACACACACTAACTCCCAGTCTGTGCGTTAGAAGAAAAGACTGGGGGATGGCAGCCTGTCAGCTGCTCTGACATCATGTTCAGATGGAAATGCTACCTCCAGCTGTGCTCCTTTTAGTGCCATATGCTACTCCTCTACACTCTTGCCACCAGCCTCTCCTTTATACAACTTTGTTTCTCTTTCCCCCCTTTAAAAACGGGAGGAAGGGAAGTGTTGTGAGGTGATTCTGTAGAAAACTAGCCAATTCCCCCCTTTAGTTGTAATCTCTCAGCAAAGAAGAACTTGGAACTGGGTCCGTCTGAAAGCCGACACTTTTTTCTAACCTAGTTTCCTGCACTGAGAATTTAAATACCCTCAAGTTTTTTCCCCCCTCTCCTTCCAGTAACCATAAACAAAGGCCAGCACAGCACATTTGCAACTGACAGATCCACGCAGCTGATATTGTTTTCGACTTCTTTATGGTTCACTGGCTGCGCCATTACCGTCATTCATTTTACTAACCCTTTGGACAACTGACAGAGGAGGGGGGGGGAGAATTAAGAAACAATGGGAACAATCATACAGGCCTTATAAGTATGGTTCAAACAAAAGACACCGCATTCCGCATTAGGTCTTACATGTATCCTTTCTTCTCAAGTATCCCACTTATAATTGTGATAATTTTCAGAAACTTCTTTGGTCCAAGCCAAACAACAGTTTCCTGTTTACCATTAAAATCAGCCAAACAAAGATAACTATAATCTGAAGGTCTCTTCTGAAGGATGTCACACTCGTGAAAATGAACATAGTTAGTTTTAAAACTCATTGACATGCGAGAATGATTTTAAATGCATAAAACGGCACAAGAACGAAGAGTTTGCTGCATCTGTCACGAACATTACACTTGGTCTCAGGGGCTTTTAAACAACTAATAGAAGCTTTTAATTCAATGGAAAATACGTACGATTAGGCTCGCTCGCGTATGAATAATATGACATATTTTGGTTTACAAAAGCAAATGGTCAACGCGAAGGCAAAAGAAAAAACGAAGCCTACACTGCTTTATAGCGACTGTGATATTTCAAAGTAAACTTGTTTTCAAAACTGGCAAGTTCTCCAGAAAGACGAAATTGTGCCAAGTTAGCCCTTCTTGAACTTAAAAGCTACGATACAAAATAAACAGACACTGGATTAAAATAAACTACGAGTCCACCTAGGTAGGAAATGGTATTATAGCAGCAGGCTACTCCTACACAAACACACACACACACGCAGCACTGCCGACGGTCTTTCTCTGGATCCTGACCCCGTACGTTCAGGAAAAGCTAGCTAGTGTGGCTAACAAATAAAAAGTAAGCATTCAACCTGCAGTGTTACAGTTTTGCGACAGGCCCCGATGCCACGCGCTCGAGCAACTCGTTCTGCGCGTGAAGACCAACAGTCGCGTGAAAAAGATCGTTACTTTTCCCCATAACAATCCAGCCCGTGCCTCCAACCCCCCTTTCATCTCCTTAAAGAGCACCTAGTATCACAGGCACTTACAGACAACCAGGTCCAACGTCTTCCTGCTTCCTCCGTCTAATCCTCTCAGCGAGAAAAACAACTCGATTGACTTTCAACAGCTTTCCATAACAACCTGCAGTGGCAGGAAAGACAGAGCAGGCGAGCGGAGCGACGAGAGCTGCGGCAGCCAGATGTTTCCGAGCTGTTGCTACTCAACTCTCCTGTAAAGAGGAAGCGCTTGACTGGCAGCGCGCAAGCCAATGGAAGAGGCGAAAAGAAAAGCGAAGGCAAATTGGAAGCTGCCGCTGAGGGGGGAAGAGGGAGGGATGTCTCTTTCTCGGCGTAGGTTGACACCAGGCAACAGTGAGAAAGCAGAAAAAAAGGCCGAGCGAGCGAGCGAACGGACGGACGGGTTCCTCGAGCTGACTGGCGCAGCGCGCGGATCGAGGGACATTGCGCAATGTTACGTGGGTACTGTAGTCACTGGCCGAGCAGCGGTGAAGAACAGGTGCACTGCAACTTCCTCCAGCGCTGCGGGGACACAGCGAAAGAGAGAGAGAGAGAGAGAGAGAGCCACAGGGTTAGTGGACATTAATATGGCCACTTAAAAATATTACAAATGTGAGCTGAGTGTCTTATGAAACGCTACAATTATTATTATTATTGTTATTATACAATACAATGCCAAAAGTAAACCATTACATTTGAAAAGGGGCTTCTAATATTTTAATATTTGGCGTACAAAATCGTTTTTTAAGCGGATGAAGATATATATTTATGCTATTATTATTGGTGTCATCATCATTAACGTGAAATGATGATGAAAACATTTGGGCCACGACAAACTGGAACAATTTCTTTCTTTGAATGAATGAATGAATGAATGAATGCATGAATGGGAACAGTTTAAATCGCTCAGTTGATGAGTAATGAAGGTAAATAAAAACAACATTAGCAGTATAAAATTTTATAAAATGTAAAGAAAATAAGTTTAGTTTAGTATAGGCAAATTCCTGTGCTTACGTGCCATATAGACTACCGTTTGTGTGTTAGCTCGTCAACAGGTGAACGTTTGCAATGCTAACAAGCTACTGCATGTGCAATGGTCCACAGATGCGCTAAGTTCACTCAGGACCTTGTGAACACGGTCACGTGCTTGTCATATTTGGCTGCCGAACGCACCCGCCCATAATCACCCACGCTCCCACACTCATGCGTCCCAGTAAACTAATTGGCGTTACTAATACATTTCAAAACAAACCACTGTCCTACTGGTACTAGAATCTTGACATAATTTCATTATAATGTAATGCAAATAATGGCCTCATTAAGCTGATGTGGCAAATGAGTCCAGGCATGTGATGTGTTGGTGTTTTCCATGTCGTCATCCAACAATCTATTCCTTGTTCTGTACAAGAGTTATCCAGAACTATCATCATTCGATCACATCAATATAATTAAATATTAAATCAAATGAAATGTTTTGCGTCCAAGTTTTCATTTCACTCAACTTTTCATTATGTTCTGTGTTAATAAAAACTGCACAGAGATTTCTATTAAGTATTTAGTCAATATGTTTCAGTTTGGAAAAAAAGATACATTAATACACACTTTTTTTACCCCAAACATGATTGCTTCACGACATGTATAGTTCCAACTATTAGCATAACTGCTGTTAGTTCTCTGCTCCAGTATGATAATCAACAGGCCTTTTTGATCCCAAATGTTTTTTTGGAGATGACAGTCCCTTGAATACGGCTGTGCCATCAGCAAAGCACGGCTGATGTTTGAAATGATATTTACTGGAGTTCTCTCCATCTGTTCAGACTGAAGTCAAAGATGTGAGGCCTCGCTTCTGTGCAACTAAGAGCAATGTTCAGACGAGCGATAGAGGACTAGTAAAAGTCATTTTATTTCACTATTACAGTTATAGTATTAACCATGGCTTGGTTTTATCAGTGAATCATTGTTACGTGTATATTTTACAGTAGTTATAATATAATGATATTGATATAGTGACTTATATTTGGCATATTGCATTACAGCTCCCTCCAGATAAATCATGTGTTCTGTAATCGTGTATTTGTACAGGATATAATGCTAGGACAACCACTGAATACACATTTGACAGTTTATTCTAATCAGGTACTTCTGCATTCCCACCTCTTGAGGTCACTGTGGAATCCATGTTTGTGGATGGCGACTGGATTCACTCAACTTGCACCAACATAACTACGGTAGCTAAAGTTTTTTATGCATTCTTACATGCACAAGATTATACATGCTTCACACATTATGAGTATGATATGTGTTAATTATATAAACAAATTGGAATATGAATACGTTTCTGGTGGCAAGTAGCCTGCTCATCCAAATTATGAGGAATTTCATGTGGACATGAGCTATTAGACAGACATACTGTAAGCAGATATTTATACAGTACTCTGACCTTTATGATTAAACATGCAACAAAGCCTACGAACAATGTACAGCCACAAACGCAAATGCAAGCATTGAGTAAAGTCACCTCTCACAGCAGTTAAATTATGCGTGGGACACAGTAATGTCATCCAAGACGTGAACCCTGTATGAATTCAAAGCCCAAAAATAGTGGTCAGTTTAAATGCTCTACAGTTAATAGACCTTAGTCAGGGTTTGACACCTTATTTAATTTAACACAGATGAAAAAGAAGCTGTAAAGGATAGATGTCTTTACAAAGGCACGCACTTATAAAAGTCCTAGATCACGTAATTTTCACAACGCACAAGTTTTAAAGCTGTCTTATATATGGCAAGCCGTTTTGACTTTTAATCATTCACAGAATATAAATTCTTGATATCAACAATTACATTTTCACTTGTTAAAATTCTTATTTTTGATATCAGGAATTAGATTTCTACTAGTAACAATGAACATTTTTGATATCAGGAATTACATTTCCACTAGAAAAAAAAAAAAAGTTTGATATCAACAATGATGTCATCACCCGCAGAAGTTGAAAACTAGTAAAAACTATTATTCTTGATATCTGTAATTGTATTTTCACTAGTTAAATGTCACCACAGGCTGCCATTCAAATTCAGTTGTTGATATCAATAATTGATTTCTTACTAGTTGAAATTCCAATATCAGAAATAAAAAAAAATTGGTAAAAATAATCATTTTTGATATCAATAATTTGTTATATAATATAAATTCCTCATATCAAGAATGTAATTTTCACTTGTTGAAATGTTTATTCTTGATATCTGTAAATGTATTTTAAAAGGTTTGAAAATGTGTTATTCCTGATATCTGAAAACATATAAAATGACTTTCTTACTAGTAACAATCACATTAATAATATCAGAAATTAACAGTCACTAGTGACAATTTAATTATTTATATCAAAAAGGATTTTTTTTACTAGTAGCAATTTAATTGTTGATATCAAGAATAGACATTTGCACTAGTAACCACATAATTATTGATAAATAAAGGTTTTTACCAGTAAGAATTGTATATATGATATGTGAAATTGGAATTTCAACTAATAAGAAATCAATTCTTGATATCAATAATTGAATTTGAATGGCAGCCTATGGTGACATTTCACTAGTGAAAACACAATTACAGATATCAAGAATTAGAGTTTTACTAGTTGAAATTTAGTTCTTGATATCAAGAATTCGTATTTCTGCATGTGATAGCATCAAGAACATGATAACATGTTGATATCAAGAATGAATATATAACATTTTTACTAGTGGAAATTTAATTCCTGATATAAAAAATTGCCATTGTTAGTAAAAATCTAATTCCTGATATCAAGAATGAACATTTGAACTAGTGAAAATGTAATTGTTGATATCAAGAATTCATATTCGGGAATGACTAAAAGTCAAAACGGCTTGCCATACTTATGAGTGTTTGTCTGCTGAAAGTTTTTTTTCTTTCCGGAAGACGTTTCATCAGCTAAACTATTAGTATGTTCAAACATCTGTACAATCCATTGAACGCAATATATTCAACCCCCTTACAGCCTCGTTTTTATTCAACAAATCGAATATGACTAATATTCTACACTGCCGAATGCTGGTTTTCTACCCACAATTTAAATACATTTATTGTCTTTGGCACTTACACATAGACAGCAAAAATCTGGCTTCTGGCATTTAACATCTGGACTAGGCACTTTCTCAGTTTCAAAGTAAATTATTGGGGGGATTGTTTTATGGACTATATAATATTGCAGCACAATACATATGGCTAAACACTGATGCCAGTAATGCTAAAACATATATAACAATATACAATCAAATATTCAACAAAATATTTTTATTTGAACATTTCTTAATTTTTATTTTAGTATTGTTTTTACATTTCATTTTACATTTACCATAATCTAACATTAATCTTTAAAAACAATAACACTGTTAAAGAAAATCTTTAGCGAATGTTTCATACTGTACATTATAATGTTGTATAAGTTTTTAATGTTTTATTTTTATTTAGACTTTTTATTCAAAATATAATGGAATTATTAAGAATTATAGAATTATAATGAAATTATATTTTACTAAAATACATGTAGGCTATACTGTATGTGCATGTGTATAATTGAATAATGATTTACATCAAATAGGCTACTATCAAGAAGAGTACACTTGAAGAAATATATAGGATTATGCTGTGCATTCAGAGTTACTAATTTCTCTTCTCAGAGTGTACCCATGATGATAAATGTTTGAGTGAGGCTTACGACGATAAAGAGATGGACAGCAACAACATTATTTGATCCATACTTAGTACTACTCACAACAACACTTTAGGTGTCCAACCCAGACTAGCAGAAGGTAGGATTGTGATATTTATGATAAACCCAGAGAAAGTGTCCAACTACTAACTGGGGACCTCTTAGACATTGAGGGGGACAAGTGACAAGCCCCCCCATGGGGGCCGTTTCTAATTTTAAGGGGGGGGGGGGGGGCTTCACTTGTCCCCCTCAATGTCTATGTTGGTTACAGCCCTGGTTATGTTCTGATTTTGTACATACTTGTTTCTATAAATCTGGGGGCTGAGAGCTTGGCTTATGTTATACAGTAAGATCATTATTCAGTTATTTTAAAAGTTGGCCTCTCTTGTTATCAGAAGCCCCCTGAGTTCAAATAGGTCCTTAGTAGTTGGACACTTTCTCTGGGTTTATCATAAATATAACAGCACTCTGTATGTTATCATGATGACAAAAAGGTCTAAAAGTTAAATTTTTAGTCTGGTCCTCAGCCGTCCAACAGCGCTCGTCAATGTCAAAATGATTGAGATGACCAATCACATCAAAGAAGGCGGGGCTTACTATTCAGAGAAGCATAGTGTGAATTCCAGCGCGAAGCGTCAGTTTAACATTGAGTGAGGAAAGATGTAAATAGCGAAGCATTTAAGTTTTACTGTTTTGCGATAGAAATTTTAAGCGACCAATTGTACTTTTTTCTCAAAAATGAATTGAAAAAGTTTTAGTGTGACGAGACATGAAACGTTTTACGCTTTCAACATATTAGGCATGTAAATAAAAGTATATGTGTGCGAATCCAAATTAATGCAAATATTTGCAAATTATTCAAAATGATTATTTCCCAACTAGAATTAGACCTATAGAATTTCCTTCATTGTTTTATTTCTTTATGCTTTATAAAAAGATATATCCCCCCCAAAGTTCAAGACATGGTTACGGCCTTGAAAAGACCCAATAGAAACCCACTGAATCAACACACCAACCAAATAGCAGGAAGCACAATGCAGGCAAGAAAAGCATATTATAACGAAACCTTGTCTAGGGGTTGTGTGTGAGGCAGTACAGAGACCACAAGAAAATATTTCTTACAAATCGAGGTTCCGAAAGAGTAGAGGATAAATATACACAAACACAAATTCAATGAAATGCAATATGAAATCTGCAGTGCTGACACAATGAAACATCAGCACGGCAATGTCACCCTTACTTCACACCCAGCACAGACAGGCAACAGAGAGAGACGTGCTCCCAGGAGAGAGGACGAGCTGGAGAGAAGCGGTCGTATCATCAGATGGGCGATCACACAGTCTCAGGAGAACAGTGGGATTGTTTTTCTGGAGCTCTATTTCCTCCTCTCTTGGGACACTGCAGCAGCACGTCACCCAGTGAACACAGCAGCCTCACAATTATTATACCTCATAATAATTAGCATTTAATGAAGCACCCAGCCATATGGAGGAATCCATCTTTAACTGGTGAAGGCATGCTGATAAATGAAGGTTAATGCTGGGTGATAAATAACACAGCTGGAAAAAGGACTATATGGCTCTGTGCTGAAATACGAATGTGAGGCAAAATTTATTATAACTTTATCAGTCATTCGGACAGTTATGCATTCAACACTATTTAAGCAAATAAATGACTGATTGCTGGACATCAATAGTGGCAGGAAGACGTCTGCACAAGGAAGGAAAGAAGTTGTTTTAAGAACAAGCAATATATCATGCTTCTGATAATGATGTTGTATCAAGAGGGATTTTTTTATATTAATGATTGTTATATTTGTTTAACACAAGCTTCATATCATAGAAGCTTTGATATGAAGCAATTTTATCCTTCCAAACTTTCCATATATCTGTATTAGTATCAGCAATATTGGCCTTCGGTAGTATCGCCCATTCCTTGTAAAATATGTGAAAACAAAAACAATCGCAACTCAGTATGCAAATATGACACATATCATGACAGCATTTTGAATGCTGAAAATTGTATCAAAGTGAGTTAATTGGAGACATTCCAAACTTCCAAACAAAATTTAAGTAAAAAAAAACTTAAAGTATTAGGTTTACAGCAACATCTTAGCACACCTAAGACTGACACTGTCTTTAAAAGAAACTTTGAATGTTGTGGTTTAGGCTAAATCTGAAAAAAAAAAATTGTTGCCCAGTATCGAGGCATCAATACATTAGTGACTTCCTAAAAGTTGAGGAAAAGTTTAGCAGATTAAAAGTTTAGCAGATAACACATTTATAATGTGCCGTCTTTTTCTTAAAAAGCAGACAAAAAATCTGATGACTCATCTTGAACTACACCAATATTTGTCCAATCAAATCCTCTCTATAATGAGGATGCCCCTCCCCCAATACCACCTGCAAATTGCAATTGACAAGCAGGTAAATCATGTTATTTAAAAAAAACAAGGTGAGATGAACCCTTTGATATGTCCTGGCCCCACATTTACATGTATGCATTTGCATATCGCTTATCCAAAGCAATTCACATTACATGTTTTAATAGGAAACAAGTCAATACTGCACTTGTCAAGAAAATGTATGTACCCTCTTTACAGCGTATGGTTAAGTCTAATGAACATACCCTAAAAATCACTTCCTGCAGATCAGAGGATATGGTGACATTTTTAACAGAAGCTAAGAATAATAACATTTCAAGTAAATAATTCATGACCTACCTGTCTCACTTGTAGCCCTCTTATTAGGCAAGGGAACAGCTGTTCTTTCCCTCCGCGCACCCAAAGCCTCTGGAGGTGCTGCATCTGTTTGGGGGGAGGGCACATCCTCTAGGGTTCAGGCGTCAGGGGAAACTGCTGTGTGTTTAACTTGTTTATCCACAGATGGTGGAGATCTGGCCAAAAAAGGAAGCTTTAGTTTAATTTTACAATGCTTCTTCTGTCTGTCAAGTAATTGCTGTGTACATTTATTACATACACAAGTTGTGATGGTAATGCTCTTTGAATGGATCATTTGTGAAATCGGTGTTCCAAATATTACTGTAGGTCCAGGATATTAATGTGTTGTGTTATGATTTCAAGGTCTAATACACATTCACATCTGCTTGCCTAATCACATCTGCCTATAATTGAATCTGGAGCAGTGTGGGGTGCGATGTGCCATTGGTACTCCAGCACTTCCAGCAACCCTGAAAAACTCTATGAAATTCAAATGTTCAGTATAGCTGACTACATTATTATATTATAACATAGTTATAGCTGATGCATTACTGGCGGTTAACATGAGCAATATGTTTTTACAGTATTTATTCAAGATTCAAGATTCAAGATTCAAGAGTTTTATTTGTCACATACACAGTTATATACACAATATACAACTGGCAGTGAAATGTAAACAGGTCCGCTCCATGGACAGTGCAAATAACAGTTACAGGAAATTAAAATAGAAATAGAATAAAATTAGAATAAAAAGTATTAACATAAGTAGAATTATAAATAAATCAAGTAAAAGATAAAAATAGGAAATAAGATAAATAAAAATATAAAAAATATAAAAAAAAATGTTTATCGACCTTTGTTAATGTTAGTTGATAAAAATACAATTGTTCATCAACTTTCGATTAAAAAAATGTATTAATAAATAAAGAAATTAACATTTTAAAAGATATTGTTCTTGTTATTTGATGTTAACTAATGCAGTTAAATAATGTTAACAATTGAAACCTTTGTTCAGTTTTAACATTATAATATAGACCAGTCAGGCATAACATTATGACACACTGACAGGTGAAGTGAATAACACTGATTATCTCTTTATCACGGCACCTGTTAGTGGGTGGGATATATTAGGCAGCAAGTGAACATTTTGTCCTCAAAGTTGAAGTGTTAGAAGTGTTAGAAGCAGGAAATATGGGCAGTTTTGACAAGGGCCAAATTGTGATGGCTAAACTGCAGCTCTTGTGGGTTGTTCCCGGTCTGCAGTGGTCAGTATCTATCAAAAGTGGTTCAAGGAAGGAACAGTGATGAACCGGCAACATGGTCATGGGCAGCCTAGGCTCATTGATGCACGTGGGGAGCGAAGGCTGGCCCGTGTGGTTGGAACAGACGAGCTACTGTAGCTCAAATTGCTCAAGAAGTTAATGCTGGTTCTGATAGAAAGGTGTCAGAATACACAGAGCATCGCAATTGTTGTGTATACTGAATGTGCGGCACATTCCTGCTGATATTCAGAACAATTGACCTCACTCGGAAATACGCAATCGTTGCGGAACCAGAGTTCCTGTCACATCAGCCAACACATCAGAAAAGCATACCCGGCCAAGAGAAAATGGATCAGCGAGTCTATACAACTTCACTAACGGATTTGCCAAATAATTACATTTGATGGAAATGAACAATTAGGCCTATTTACATAAGTCTCATTACGTTGCTATAAAGAACCAGCGTTACATGACACGTCTTTCTTGACCAAGATTACATCTTGTTTGTCCTGACTTTGGCTACAGTTCAAAATAGTTTAAACATCACGCAGTGTGCACAATTCCATTTTTTAACATACAACATTATACTTTAAATAGAATTATAGATATGTTTTTATTTTAAAAGACAATCTATAATAATATATGTTTACAATATAATAAAAATAAATTCACAATATGTATGGAGGCATTTTGCAAAAGTGAATTTTATATATATTAAATAAAATATACATTTTGAAAATAAAAAATATATATGTACACGACTCACGAGGCAACATCCATTTAAGGATGCATGTTTATTTTAGTAGTTCCGTCAGTGAAACAATACTACAGCCTGAGAAACATTTAAATAGATTTCCGTTAATAATGGTAAGTTAAATATTAGTTTACAAAAAATATTTGTTTTACATTTCCCCAGCGGTGCGTCATAAGCCGCTTTGCGTTGAAAGGGTTGTAGGACACGAGCAGGGAAGTTTGGTCCTTCATCCTGCTGGATAGCCTGAACCCATTTCCCTCAAACTCCACCATCAACAGGGAATGAAACGACAGATACGGCTGCTTTTGCGAATAACAAGAACAGCCCGGTAAGCTACAATCACACTTGCTCATTGCTTGCGCCATTTGTTTACCTGTAGCCCTGCCCGGGGAGGAAGAAGATTACCACGACGATTGCGTATTTTCCGGTCGCAAATACGGAAGTTGTGAGAAAGGTCTATAGCACGATTGCGAGTGTTATTCAACAGTTAAATCCAGAGGCGGACAGTAGTGAAGTATTTTTACTTTCCATGTAATTTTATTTTTCAAGTATATGTCCTTTATCAGTGTTCTTCTTTGGAAAAGTTTTACTTCACAACATTCCAAAACATAATATTTAAATTTTTACTGCACTACGTTCCATATTGAATATCATTTAATACTTATTTACATTAAAAATATAGTTTTTCTACATTTGAGTTTTACTCAAGTAAAAGTAATTTGAAGTTTTACTTGAGTAAAAGTAAGAAAGTATTACATGTTAAATGTAATTAAGTATTAAAGTAAAAAAACTTTTATTTATGAAATGTAGTACAGTAAAAAGTATGACATTATGCTTTGGAATGAAGTGAAGTAAAAGTTTTCCAAAGAAAAACTGTGATAAAGTACATATACTTGAAATATACTTGAGTAGAATTTAAAAATGCTTCACTCTCTGCCTCTAAATCAATAAGAAGTTACATTTAGTATTGCCAGTTACTTTGCAGCTTTAGTTCGCAATCAAAAATAGTTTAAAAAAAAAAGCCACAGTAATGAATCAACTTTTCTGAACAAATTGATTTAGCGAATTACTCGACTCTTGAACACTTTTGAACAAATCGATTGAATGAACGATTCAATTATTATATATATATATATATATATATATATATATATATATATATATATATATATATATATATATATATATATATATATATATATATATATATATATATATATATATATACAGTATATCTTGTTGTTATACATACACACACAAAACCATGTTTTGACCATGCTGCATTTCTTTTAACTTTATATCATACGCAATGGTCTTAAAAACCCACATCATTACACGCTGCCCTCCAGACAGAGACCTGGTTTGGACTAAAGCACTACTCCTCTCTCCTTCTTCAGCCTTTTCTCATGCCTGTAGGGGGACGTTTTCCTGGGGTAGGTGGAACACAGATGCGCGGCAGTTCTTCCATTGCTGGAAGAGGAGATGGCTGGCTACCTTTTGGCTTGGAGGCACCATTAACCAATTTGCTATCCAGATGTCCATCAGTGAGCAGTGGCCAGCTTTGTGCCAGTCTGAGCAGTCCAGACGCATACATCTGGGCAAGACCATTATATTCACAGTCTCAGACTCAACCCCCACACACAATCTGTTATTTTTTCGTCTGTGAATCCAAAAGCATGCCTGAGTATGACTGAGGGATTTATTTTTCTTTTTCATGTGTATAAGTGTGTTTTTACCCTTTGCTTTAGAAGTGTAGCATACTGGAGAATGGAGAATGAGCATCTTTTTTGATCAAAACAGAAAATGTTTCACAATTATCATATATGTTTTTATACCAGAGCTTTAGTTTTTTCCTCGATTCTGATTGGCTGAGCAGCGTTCCAGGAGCACCCAAGGGGCTTTTACACTATACTTTTCTTTTACATACAAATGCAGAGTCGGCCAAGGCTGTCTCAATTGCAAAATCCTTCTAGTGACCTGGAGTGCTCCCTAAAAAAAAAATCCTGAAATGCACTGCAAAACAAGAAGCATTGATGATACGTCACATTTGCTGTTGTTGATAACAGTGGCGACTTTTTTTAACGCGAGTATGCTGTCATGGTGCCAGAAATGTCATCAGTGTCCCGATGTGTAGTGAATTACCAGTGCCCAAAATCATCAAAATATACAGGTTAACAATATGCCCACTTGTTTCATGAGGGAATCACTTAATCATTTTGTTTTATTCAGTCATTGAATCATTTATTCACTGATTTGTTGAAAAACTGTGATTCATTCAGGAACGTAACTTCACTACTAATTTGTTTAGAACTATTTTCATTGACGGAGCGAAAAATGTACAGTATGTGTTTGTAAAGCAAGTCACTCAATATCAAATTCTTGTTTATTGAACTGTAATTTAAGGCTTTAGCTTCTTTGCAATACATCAATTGATTATACATAGACTTGCCCTCTTAATTGGTTTACTATAAATAGAAATTCAGATGAAATAAACCACATCAACAGAAGCAAAGATGAACAATTTTCATATTATCATTCAGTCCCACGGTTCGCCTGATTGATGATACCTGTACGAACAGTGTGTGTATGTACCACAACCACAACCTCTGCCAGTGCGAACATTTGCCTTGTGGCACCAATTCCCAGGAATGCCTAACCTGTGCCAGCTGTTGGAGACAAGCTACCTGTGCCAACGGTGGCGGGAGCTGCCCACCACATCATCTGTTCCAGCGTTTCCATCTGTAGCATTTGTACCGATCCTCCTCTCTCTGCATCTGGACCCTCCAAAGAAAGCTTTCCAATAGTGCTGGCCTTGAATATGACTGCCAACCAGGCCAGATGTTCGAGCTGTAAGCCCCGGGCTAAATCAATGTAGCTCTCCGCTCATTATTCCGGGCCTGATGAATTGCAAGTGGCTGATTTTTTTTCAGCATACACTACAACAAACCATCCATCAGAGAGCAAGATGTGAGGAGATGCAGTGGTGGGGCTGTCTAAGGAGGAGCTTGCAGATGTGTCTTTCAAGACATTTGGCAGATTATGGGAAAGCTTTTTGAAAAGATAGCCTCTTTATAGAAACAGTAAAACAGACCACAAAACAGTTGACTTGGATTTTTACTTGAATACAAATAGTATAGGCATTATGCTAGTTATCTAGCTAGCCAGCTGATCTGAATGTCAGTTTAATGCATATAACCAAATTATTCAGACTGAAGAAAAAAAACTGATTTGTTTCATAATCAGACATTCTTATTTCTCTCATAAACCTGCCAAGAAAAAATATTTTTATACTTATTACTTTAACTTAATGTTTAAAACATAAAAGCTAAATTGTAGCATTCATTTCATTTCATATAAGGGGTGTCAAACTCAACTCCTGGAGGGCCACAATCTTACAGAGTTTAATCCCAACTCTGCTCCAACACATTTTTCAAATAAGCCTCTAGGAACTGAGTTTGATACCCCTGGGTTATACCCCATACATCATATTACTACAGACAGATGTAGTTCTATATATTTTTTGGTGTGAATAACAACCATAAGAATAATCATAGAGAAAACTTGGCCAAAATAATTTACTGGAGGTAAAATTTGTATCTGATTTAACTTATTAATCCTTGGTTTTAGGCACTCATGTTGTCACAAACGTTTAACCCATCCATAATGTCTAAAATATGATATGAATAAACAATGAAAAATATTACCCATTTTAAGAGTTACATTTTTATTATTTAAAGAGTATGGGAATTGTGGTGTGATAAATATTTAGTCTGAGATCCAATATTCTCTTAATCATGGCTAATCAATATGAAAACATATTCGTACTGCACACGTATAAAATGAGCAAATACACACACACCCTTTAATGACATACTCTGTAGATACACAGACATAAACAAATATTTACTGTTTGACTGAAGATATAAATAGACACTTGTTCATGTAACATTATTAACATTATTAACTCGACAGATGACGCACTGGCGGCTGGTTATGCAGCTTTTTCCGTAAGTTGAATACGAAAGGTGGTCTGGCGGGAGCTAGATATTTTACTTCTAAAAAGTTTTAAATATTGATATTTTTCCTACAAAACCCCATCGATTGGCTTCAGAAGGCCTGAAGCCGTTTGGAGTAAGTTTATTATGGATGGATGTGGTTTTTTGAGCTTCAAACTCAATGGACCCATATAAAGCTTGGAAGTGTCAGGATATTTATTTATATAACTCTGTGTTCATCAGAAAGAAGAAAGTCATATACACCTGGATGGCTTGAGGGTGAGTAAATCGTTGGGTAATTTTCATTTTAAAGTGAACTACTCCTTTAAAATAAAAAAATAACTGTGTGTGGTGCATTAAAGAGTTAAAGATCTTAAAGACTCTGATGCTAATTTGCTCATTTTTCTCTGTGACAAATGTATTGCATTACAGTTGGCTGAGTTATGGAACATTTGCCACAATCACAATGTTAAAAAATATTTAAATATTTTGTTATACTGTGACAAAGCATAAAAAAAAACTGTGATTAACTTCCTGTGTGAAAATGCACTTGGTAACTCACCAAGATTCAGCTGAAGAATCTTCCCAGAGAAGATTCTCTACATCCTGGGGGGTTCCATGCGATTATCCCTGTACCTTGAAGATGAGCCAAAACAAACATTCTTCAAGACGTGAAGAAAAGAAAAGAGGGAAGCTATGTCATCCAGTTGTTGTTATGCAAATACAGTCTGCGCTTCCAGATGTGTATTTTTCAGCCCCTTGTCCCCTGTGAAGACGTGTTGGGCCCTCTGGAAATGTAAAAGCCAATATCGTCGCTAAACTTAGTTGAGTCCAGCTGTTCCCAGTTGTGCTCATCCTGAGGAAGAACTTAGCACAGCGAGTGAAACTAATTTAATATGACAAACAGTCCATGCAAGAGAGATATTATCATTATTTAAATCACTGTATTAAATATATTTGTTTTTAATTGTATTAAAATTAAAAGTCTTTTTTTGCAGAGTATTGCCTTTAATATTATCTATGCATGGAAATCATGAATGAATCATGATTCCATTAACAATTGTTTTTAAACAATAAATATTTGAAAGTCAGTAATTAAACAAAAAAGTGGGAGCTCTAGGGTAAGTTCTACCTGGAAGACTCAAATTTCACTTGTTACCCATAGATCTAGCCAATCATCACTCAACATCTGGAGTATATAAGTTCTGTTCTCACCAATTATTACGTTCACAGATACTGACGCTGGCGTTCACCCTCATCCTCCCACCATCAGGTTGGTCCCTATCCATCCATGGGGGTAGGCTCCACCCCTGCCGGATTTGGTCTACGGACGGGGCCTACGCCAAAGAACCTTCTCCTTTAATCTATATTTGATACTAATTTGCATACTAACTGTTAAATAAATATTATTCAAAAGAACTCTTGCTCCTGAGTCTTTCTGATAGAAATACAATTCCACTGCCAAATTATGATAAATACATTTTGAACAATTGTAATAACATTTTAAACAACCAGGAAGTGTCCAGACCTTCTGCCGTCAGTCTGAAGGTCTGGCTACGTGAGACTAATGGGGACCAGTGTTTGATTCCGGCCTGGGTCATGTCCTCACATCCTTCCATCTCTCTCTCTCCCCTGCATTCCTTAAATGGAGGAATGACGTTGTGAAATTTATATCGCAAAATACATTTGATAATATTAATCACAAACCTTATTATGTTATCATTATACTTATATATTTTTTTCATTTATAAATCAAAAAACGCTGTTTTAAAAAGAAAATTCCAATGGCTTAAAAATGCAAATTCTCATCTGGGTTTAAGAACTACAAAGTGATCTCAGCAGAGGTACAATATAGTTCCCTATCATTCAGTTATGACCTTGACATATGGCTTGGCTGCCAGTCTGAGAGCCCTGGCTGTGAGGCGGTGAGGTTGGATGGCACACTATGGTACCCCAGCATGCATCTGGAAAAGTAGGATGTGCAGAGGGTGTGGCATGGATGTGTGTGGCACCTAGGGGTGTTTGGGGCACTGCTGGCATCATGGCTATCTATCAAGCCCAGATGTCACACCCAAGTAACAGCTGCAGTGGCTGGGGGCAGTGAGAGACTGCCTTCCTCATCCAGCGGACCTGCCAGAGGCCACCGCATCCAACATAGAGCACAGCAAAGAGTCTTTAGCAGTTGATACGGGCAGACATGGCTCTGTCATACAGGAAACTGGCTAAAAAAAAAAATACCTGGAGTTTACCATACTCTCCTCTCAGTTTGATCTATATTTTAAATTAATATTTATGATTACACACACCTGGGCTCTCCATCCTGCCAAAAAGCTCAGGTCATAAGCATTGGTTTTCTTGAAGACCATCAGCAGTCAGCTAATCACTGCAATTTAAAAATATACATTAAATATACATTAAAAGAAGGACTGTGTATTGATGAAATCAATAAGAGAAAATAAAAATCAATCAATCAATACATTTTTTTTTATTTATTTAGTTTTGGCCCATTGTAGATTAACTGAACGCAGAAGGAAAATTTGAATCTGACACGAAATAGCTCTTGGGCTATACAGCCCATATTTTTGTTACATATTTTCAACATGAAATTATAGAACAGGCCTGACCAAACACAAAAATATTGGAAAATTAAGCATTTGTTCATAGTCATTTTAATTGTGCTACCCTGACTTTTAACTCTAACCAAATCAGAGTCATAATCACTTACACTCTCTGAACAAATTTTAATTTTCCCCATTACCACATAATTTATAGCATGCATGGCATTAATAACTCTTTTCCCTTTCCACCAAATTATATGTAAATAATTTCCCCAAATATAAACAAGATATAGTTTTTTTTTAGAAAGGTTTTTTGCTTTATTTGATAATATTTGGTAGGTCTGAATTTTTTTCAGTTATTAATGGAAATTCTTTTACTAATGGAAATAAACAATCTCATACTACAGTCAGTTTTTTTCTGTTATTAGTTTTCCCAATGTTATGCTGCCTTGACATGCTATCTGAACTATCGTAAATAAGAATTTCCTAGTTAAAATTGTGCATGAATGCCCTCTCAAGTCATATTTACCACTGGGAAGCCAGGGGATTATTTTAATACCCAAGTTCCTGAGTTGGGTGTGCCATACATTTAAAGGAGAATATTATGCCCTTTGATGTAATATACACTATATTGCCAAAAGTTTTGGGACGCCTGCCTTTACATGCACATGAGCTTTAATAACATCCCATTCCTAATCCGTAGGGTTTAATATGGAGTTTACCCACCCTTTGCAGCTATATGGGAATTTTTGACCATTCTTCTAGAAGTGCATTTGTGAGGTTAGGCATTGGACGAGAAGGCCTGGCTCACAGTCTCCACTCGAATTCATCCCAAAGGTGTTCTATTGGGTTGAGGTCAGGACTCTGTGCAGGCCAGTCAAGTTCCTCCACGCTAAACTCGCTCATCCATGTCTTTGTGCACTGGTGAGTTATGTCTGTGAACGTAAACAGCATAGAAATTGCATGTGTATATTAGATCTGTGTATTAAAGTGAAAGCATAATATACAGTACCTACGGCTAAATATGCTGTTAATATAAATCGAACAACAAAAGATAAACAGAAAATCACTCACTGCTCTTGATTGAATAACTTTAGTAGCTTTAATAAGAACACATTTCTTGCTTGAATGCTGATGCTAAATGCTCTGGCGAGGAGATAAACATGGCGGACTGTGTACAGCTCATTTTTTAAATTAAGATTTACGGATTTCAATTAATAGTAAAATTCAATAAAAACTAATTGAATTGAATTATTCAATTAAAATATGTAAGGACTATTCAAGTCAATTTGATGGAATTTTACTATTAAATGAAATGTGTAAATCTTTAAAAAAGGCTTAATAATGTTTTTTTGAGTGCACATATGACACATACTGGAATTTATCTTGGCCACATTTGAAATTTGCTCAGTGTGTATAAATTAAACAGTTACGATAAATACAATTAAATATCCCATACAACATTATACACTTTACAATATACAATCCACTGTTTCAAATCTGATTATTGCTATTTTCCCATACGATAGGACTCAATCGTAATGTTTCTATTCTAGATATTGCTTTAATTAAAATTTTTGTTGGTGTTATCTCATGAAAATACTACAGTAGCATGTAAATGAGCCCACAAGGTCAATGGTCCTCTAGTTTCTTTTTAAATAAAGATGCAGAGGTTCTAAGTCACTTGACCTGATTGATCCTGAGATTCACAGGGTCCTTCTTCCCCCTCCGCCCCCCCCCCCCCCCCCACAGACTCTCAAAGATTCCCCAGGAACAACAATTTAGGAGTTAAAATGCTGACCATTGATCATTCTTTTACAAGAATAACAGCTGAAAACATAATAAATGTTATACATACATTTAAACACATATGTCCCATATGGCTCCACCTGACCAGGGGAAGGTAATATGGGGATTTATTATGAAATCCTCTTTTCTCACATGCACAGATACACATTCGCACCTCGTTCCAGATGGGCAGCACAGACGTACATCCCCTCCCCCGTCCTAAGGTATAAGACCTCCGACAGCACTTTTACCTTACCTAATCACTCCCCCATCCAAGACCCCCTCCGTCCCCACCTCACACTGACCCTTCCCAATGGACGAGAGGGCACTTTGCCAGCTGAACCCTGAGAAGGTTTTAGGACGACAGAGAAGCTCGGGAGATTTGTCCATAGCCGCTTTCATGTGTGTCCATGTCAGTGGTCGCTGGAGCCCCTCGTATGTGGCTCTGGATGGAGTGAGCGGCAGCTGTAGGCAGAGATGACACATGAGATCAGACAGAGCAGCTGTAGCCACAGTCAAAGGTGTGCAGGACAGCTTTATCTGTTTCAGATGGGGAAACATACGGCCAGAAATGTCCATTCTGGTTCACCTAACAGCATTCAAGTGGTTAATGCGGTCCCAGATTGATGGATAACAAGAAAAGCAGGATACACCTATTAAAGTGTTGACCTAGAAACAGTCTATCTATCTATCTATCTATCTATCTATCTATCTATCTATCTATCTATCTATCTATCTATCTATCTATCTATCTATCTATCTATCTATCTATCTATCTATCTATCTATCTATCTATCTATCTATCTATCTATCTATATCTATCTATCTATCTATCTATCTATCTATCTATCTATCTATCTATCTATCTATCTATCTATCTATCTATCTATCTATCTATATCTATCTATATCTATCTATCTATCTATCTATCTATCTATCTATCTATCTATCTATCTATCTATCTATCTATCTATCTATCTATCTATCTATCTATCTATCTATCTATCTATTCAAGTGATAACTGCTCAAACTTACTTCACACACTCAAGAATATGACAATCTGAGCATTTTCAGGCATGCTGACACGAAATGTTTATTATCAATAAATATCAGCTTATCTCTGTAACTTCACAAGTTTTTCCACCTATTTCTTGTAACAGACTTTTTGAAGCAAACCCATGTGTATGCAGTGTCCCAAGTGCAGCGTGGAAACTATGGTCTCCCTCTGTAAGCATGGACAGCTGATGGAGGGACGGGGAGGGGGTTACTGCCAGGCCCACTTTCCTATGGGTTTAAACAGGCCTTTCCCCACCTGTGTCACAGCACAGGACTGTGGCCTTACCTCTGCTCTGCTGTACCTCCGTCCGCCATCTGGAACAGTCATCATGGGCAGGGGGCTGAACTGAGGCCACAGCCTTGGGCCGACAACTCACAAAACAGCTTTATACACTTTGTCCAGTGGGATCAAGAAATAGTCCATTTCAGCGATGCCCAGGTGATACCTGGCCAAACACTGAGGACCACAGCAGCTGCGGTTAAAATGCTATGATTCGAAAAGTACAGAGTTCTGATGTTTGAATTACCCTGGGTCCTTAATGAAGAGAAAAGGAAATGAGACGGAAAACCTAAACATAAAATAAAAAACAAAGAATCTTACATGTCTCATTTCATTATAACTACTTTGCTATTTGACATATATTTACATGCTTTCCACTCACTTTATGCTTTATATATATTGCCATTTAGTGTTATGAATGGTCACTTTAATTTCACTTCACAAGCTTTCTTTTAAAAACATACAAGGATAAACAAATAAATAAATAAATAAATAAATAAATAAATTAGATAAGATAAGATAAAATTAGATTGGAAACTTATTATTTCAATCTTCACAGTTTATGTGTTGCAGTTCCAACTCTGACCACTCAAATGTTTGGCGCGGTTTCGACAAGGCCGTGGTGGGAAGTGTTTTGTAGAAAAGGGACATTTGTCGCAAGAGGTCCAGACACATGCAACTGTATGTCATCAGATTTAAGCTCGACATATTTCAGCATCAAAACAATAATAAAAGGCAGTTTATAGTTCTTGAATATTGATTAAAATAGGCCAATTATTATAATTTTCCATGGTATCAGATGTATGGCTCCCTCTGTTCTTTAGCAACAAAAAACTATAGTAATTATAATTATATATTATATAGGCTATAATTAGATAAATAATTTTAATTTAGATTAAGGTCCATATTCGGATCAGTGTTATTTTAGGATTATTTAGCCTTTGCCCAGCTACTATTAGCCTATATTTATTAATTTAGTAATTTTATTACTAAAACTTCTGTAATTAGTTGTATTGAATATTTCTATTTAGCTTCAAATCTATCTATATATATTTATATATATATATATTTATATCTATTTTACTTTTAGTAAACTTATTTTATTTCAGTTTGCTGCCAAGGCACCATTTATAATTTTATTCTTCATCTGTTTCTGCTTTATTTAAATTAACGAAACAATTTTTATTAGTTTTTGTTAACAATACCATAGCTAATATCTCTACACAAGTTCAGTATCTAAATAGGCGTTTTTTTAACCTATTTGAGCATAACTAGAATATAATCATAAATGCCCGTTATTTTATTATCTGATAGTTTGCATTAATTGCCGCGACTTTTCCCAGATAAATTCCTGATGTTTCTAGGGTTTCCCTGACTGTGGGAATCTTGTTAATTCCAAAAGAATTCCCCTCCACGCAGAGCTACAGAAGAGGCGCATCTCTTGTAAACACAGCGGCTCTCGCGAGATGTCCCCGCGCCGCGCAGCTCACGCAGGAGCGTCTATGGAGCAGTGAGAGCAGGCGGGAGACGGACCGACTGAACCTGGCGCGGACTGTAGCAGGAGACACGGGGTGAGAGAGGGTAACCTGCCTCTGTCGTCGTTGTGGTGTGTCTGAGCGCGGTTCCCGGGGTAAAGAACTACCGCAGCCTGTCCATCATACAACCCCTCCTTTCGAGACAACACTCTGAACACTTGAGTCTGTGCTCTCTCTGTAGGCGTGCTTCTCCGATTATCCCGTCCATCCATGCTCCATTCGAGCCTTTAAGGAGGACGCGCACATACTCAGGGAGGGGAGGGAAACCCATTGGTCTTCCTACAGACACCAGCGCCAGGTAAAAAAAAACCCCACTATGACTGTAATACTAATGTTAAATGTCACATTTAACGGAGCGCGTGGCTGCATGTGACGCAGCTTCGGTTCATTAACGTTACATCCTGCGATCATTCAGCGCATGCAAACAGTTGATGCTGCGGTGTGGGGGCTGTGGAGCTGAGGAATGAACTCTGCTTATGGCCTAGCGTGTTTTTCGCATAATTCCCCCTTTTATCTCCCGAGACATTCCCACATTCCATTGGCAAATTAATTTTAGTAATTGGAAAAGACTTAAAAGACTATAGGTTACGAGTTCTCTTTAGCCAGCTTATTCACTGCTTTTGAGGTAACATATTCGCAATTGACAGATCAAGACACTTACAATTGGCCAGAAGGTTGTAGCTGAGGTCGTGGGTATTACACGAACTTCCACGAAGCGCAAATCCAATTTCCCGCATTGGCTTTAATGTTGATGTTTGTAGATGTCCCGCCCTCTTGTTTACATTACATTGACACCTCCCTCAAGACTCTAGCATGTCTGTGAAGGACCATCTGCATGTGGGATTGTGCTGCTGCTTAACATGACGGATTATTCCAAATGCATTTAAGCAAGTCTTGCATGGCACCATACTGCTAATTTCAATCTTTTATCTTTTATTGTTGGTTTTGTGCCTGATCGATCTGTCTCTGTTCGATTTCTGGTTTTAGTTTTTTGTCACATCAATAGTGTAATTGGGCCTCATTGATCCCATTATTTAGGTGTAGGGGTGAATTCAGCGTGGTGAGAAACTTTTGGACATTGAGATGACCCTAAATGAGTGCACCGTCTATGTAATTTTAGATCTGAAACTTTCAGGAAATTTGCAGAACTCTGTCAGTTACTGGTTTACAAAGATTTTAGATTTTTAGATTGGTGCTTCACTCAAATTGAGTTGAAAATGACCAAGAGTCCTGTCTTTGGTGTTTAAACACTGTCGCATATTGCATTTAAACTGGCTGTTTTAATTTTTCACTTTTATGACAAATTTTTCAGGTTTTAAAAGTGTTGTTACACATTCAAGGGTGTGTGTACAACAACCTGTTACATATCTGACATATTCATATCCTGAATAAAGTCAAACCTATTCATATTTCTTCACCTTAACCACAAGTATCACTTCATGATTTTCTTTATAATTTAGTTCCGAACAGGTATTTAGGAAGTTTGCTTGTTTGAGGAACCATTTATAGATATGCGTTGACTGAATTTTTTTTAAAGTCCTGCGAGCCTTATTAATAGAAGAATTATTTCTAAGGAAGTCTTTAAGTAGATTATATAAAACAAGAGCAAAAGACATTATTAAATTGACCTCACATTAAGTGCTCTCCAGCTCTACGGAGAGAACGAGTAAGAGCACTCCTGAATAATGGCTGCAGCAGATTAGCAAAGGTCCTCAGAGTCCTCAGACATCCACATCCGCCAGTATTCATTCACAAATTTCTCGTTTCCTCCTCTTCGGTTTTAGATAGACCACAGCGTCTTCTCAGTTTCTGTTACAGTGTTTGCGGCTGCAGCGTTGGTGTGTGACTGCAGAGAAATCGTTCATTATTCATGTCTCTCTCGCGGCAACATACAACGCTTTATTTTAAGAAAACCTCATGGAGACGCTGAAGCTCTCAGTTACTTAAAACAAATGTGGTTTGTCTTGTGAATTCTTAAGAGCAGTGATATATTGTCCACATCAATGAGTGTGAATGGGGTGTCGGCATGTCCAATATTGCCTGATGTTGCTAGTTTTAACACTGCAGCACATGGCTTGAGCATGTGCTTAATAATTCTTGTGGTGCATCACAATCTTTGTATGTTAAAGTGCTGATGGTGCAAACCAAAGCCGTGTTACGTATTTGCTCTACTCGCAGGCAAAAGAAGATTCATGAAAAATAATATTAGAAGAGCTTGTAAACAACTTATTTTAAATGACACTTTTTTGCAGGGGACTTGTGATGGGAGCTCACGGATTTCCTTTGCTTCAGGGTAACATTAGCACCGATTACTGAAATTGAAAGTGTTGCTGGGAAAGGGCTGGATTTCACCTTCAGCGATTCTTCTCTGATTACTTGAAGAGAAAATATCCATCAGTTGTAAACTCTTTCAGGGGACGTTAGAAACTTCAGATGATGTCAGTTTGTGGTTAAGTAGATATCTATCTTTTCACCAGGATAATTTAAAGGCCTGGAGTTTTCTTGCACCTTTTCATAAAATCTTGGAATGCAGGTTGTCGTCTAATTATAATTATTAAACGTTTTTGAAAGACGTTATGCTCACTAAGGCTACATTTATTTGACAAAAATGAAAACAGTAATATTGTGAAATATTACTACAATTTAAAATAACTTTTCTATTTTATTATAATTTATTTTTGATGATAAAAAAAATAATTTTCAGCATCATTACTCTAGTCTTCAGTGTCACATGATCCTTAAGAAATTATTATATTATGCTGAAACATTTCTTATTATTTTCAGTGTTAATAAAATTGTGCTGCTTAAAAGGATTAGTTCACTTCAAAATGAAAATTTCCTGATATTCAACTCACCCAAGATGTTCATGTCTTTCTTTCTTTAGTTGAAAAGAAATTGTGCTTTTTGAGGAAAACACTCCAGGATTTTTTTCCACACCATTGATTTCCATGGCAACCAAAATGCTGAAGGTCCAAATCAATGCAGTTTCAAAGGGCTTCAGAGGCTCTGCACGATCCCAGACGAGGAATAGGGTCTTATCTAGCAAAACGATCGGTCTTTAAAAAAAACAACAAGAATATACTTTTTAACCTAAATTGCTCATTTTGCACTGCTCTGCGTGCCAATGATTGCACAATCACGTCGTAAAGGTCACAGTAGACGTAGACGACTACGTCGATACGTAGATGCGAAGACTAATATAAATGCCCTTTAGCAAAAAAAAGAAAAAACATCAATGTCAGACGATTTTGAAGTTGAAGATGGAGTGTTTTTTGGTAAAGGTAAAAGACTGGACAAATGCTACGGTGAAAAACAGTTAATTGGTTAACAGAAAGTCTCCGTACTATATACGGTGACTAACCTTACATTAAAATACCGTTAAATTTACAGTTTTTGGAAGTGAAAAAGAACAAGTCATTGTGTATTTTACAGTGAAAAAACATAAATTGAAATTCCCAGAATTCCCTGCGGGACATTTCGCATTTGATGTATTTTCATTGAAATAACTTTCTTCTTAGTTTTTTCTCATCAATTATGTACATTAGGGTTTTATTTTACATCTAATGTTGTTAAATTAATGTTTATTGCATTTTAAAATTTCATGTGTGTTACCATGATGGCCTTTAGTGTTTACATGAATGACTGTGCAATTTCTATATAGTATTTTCCTCTTTAAAGCTGCTTGTGATGCGCTTTGATTCATCACGTGATTCTCATCACCACTGTGATTGGTGCTTGTCAGTATCAAAGGTGCATAACAGATATTAGTATTTCAATAGGTCGGTAATTTAACATTATTTCAGTTAATGAAATAGGGTTTTTACCGTAAATTTGTTATAGTGTACACGTAGTTATTACAATATAAACCTTTAAATGATATGGTTTTGAACTGTAAAATAAAAGTTGTTTTAACCGTAATTATTACATTATAAACCTTTAAATTAACCTTTAAATTAGGCAACCACAGCTGCTGTTTTTTTTTTACCGTAAATTTAATGGGGATTTTTTTTTTTTACAGTGTAGTCACTTGGGGTGGTACTTCCGCCTACGTCTACTGTGCCCTTTTCGACGTGATTACGCAATCCTTGGCACATGGAAGAGCAAGATGAGCAATTTAGGTTAAAAAGTATATTCATTTTTATTTTATTTTTTGAATATGATAGATCCTTTCCCTAGATAAGACCCTATTCCTCGTCTGGGATCGCGCAGAGCCTCTGAAGCCCTTTGAAACTGCATTGATTTGGACCTTCAACATTTTGGTTGCCATGGAAGTCAATAGCCTCGTTTCCACTGCAGGAACTTTCCCCAGGAACTAGGAACTTTGGGGTGGAACTCGTGTGTTTCAACCGCAGGAACCAGGGTCTAAATTAAAGGTCCTGTTCTTCGTGATCCCATTTTTCAAACTTTAGTTAGGGTGTAATGTTGCTGTTAGAGCATAAATAATACCTGTAAAATTATAAAGCTCAAAGTTCAATGCCAAGCGAGATATTTTATTTAACAGAAGTTCCCTTTCAAAGCCCACAGCGAACGGCCGGTTTGGACTACATCCCTGTACATCCTGCTTTAATGACGTCAGTAGAACAGTTTGTTGACTAACCTCCGCCCAAAAGAATACGCAAAAAAGGGGGCGTGGTCTTGTTACTCTCCCACGTGGAGAAGAGGAAGTGTTGCGTTTAGGGATGGGGCCGATCCGATCCAGTATCGGTTTCGGGACAGATACCAGCTTAATTAACGTATCGGATTTTCCCGATCCAACCTGCAGAGAAATCCGATACCCATGAGCCACGTCTGCGCTTTCCAAAAGTGATTCCCGCCGGCTTGTCTGCTAGCTGGCTGCAAACTATGGAATGGATTTCCTGAACGGAGGCGCGGCTCAATGAGACACGCCCCACTCAGGAAACCCATTCCGCAGTTTGCAGCAGGATAGCATTGAGCAGCATTGTGGCTAGCCAACATGTCAGCTGTGTGGAAATACTGGAAACACCTCAGAGCAAGACAATGTTTGCAAAACCGTAATTCAGAGAGGTGGAAGCTCCCTCGCGTCGTACAACACAACGAACGCAATCAAACATTTAAAAAAGCAGACAAGACTAGGGTGACTTTTAAGAGATAATAATCAGGGCTTGACATTGACAATCGCCATCTGCGCGTATTTCGGCTGTGTAACACTCACACCAGCCACTTTGAACTTATTATGGTCTTCTCAAAAGCCATCTGTTATAATCGCGTTGCGCATTATAACCAATCACACGTGTTTATATTGAGTTTATGAATATAATAATCAGAGGCGTTCAGATTAGCGTAGTTTTGTTCAGAGCGCGCGCGGCTCTCACTCGCTGAAATCTACACTCAAAGCAGAGATAAACGTGCGATGCACGCAGGAGATTAATTCATCATACAGTGATTGACAGTGTTTGTTATATTTCAGCACCGAAAATAGTTTCAAACAAAACACAGCCGAACCACAGCGCATCTTATATGACTGGCATTAGGTTGGCTTGACGTTCGCGAATCTAGGGACCGTCTCTAAAGTTACATAAAACATTGGTAGGCTATACACGTTTCTAACTTAAATGGCATTTGAAGAGAATAACTTAGTCATAAAACTGACTGTAAAGTGTTAGGTATGATGCACACCTTTTGGATTTTTGATATTTAATCAAATAAACTGTCAAATCATATGAAAATATATGCTTTATTTCACTAGAATACTGTATGGGCTCTTACACAAAATATGATTTAAATGTGTCATAGCTGAACACTGATGAGAATATTGCTTGAGAATATATTTACAGATATAATATTAGAGATTTATGCATTATGCGTTGCCATTGATGACGGCCATTATAAGGAAGGAAATCCCACAGAATCTAGCTTAAAAAAAGTGCTTAGAGCTGCTTGATTTATTATTTGTTTGTTGATTTTCAAATATAAATTGATAACCGTGATAATTTGGGTCACTATTATGTTCATATCATACTTGCCTGTTGAGTGGAGTTTATGTCAGCATCATATAAAATCAACAATAATGATAATAATAATATTAAAGCAAACACAGCTCTGGTATCGGAATAGTATCGGTATCGGCCGATATCCAAATTCAGGTATCGGGATCGGATCGGAAGTGAAAAAATGTGGATCGGTGCATCCCTAGTTGCGTTCGTAGAGTGTGTTTGTCGCCATGTCGTCGAGACCGGTCGAGACGCTGTTATTTTCATCCCGGAGTCAAATCACCTTTGTTTGGCCTTCAGGGACGCTGTACTTTGAGCGCATGCATCTCCCCGTTATGGTAAGAGGCGTGACCTTTCCGGGCAACGTGCGCTAAGCTGCTGTCGAATCACAACACGGGAACCGCTGGCACAATCAGAACTCGTTACGTATTTCTGAAGGAGGGACTTCATAGAACAGGGAAATCATCAAGCCGTTTTTAGGACAGTGAAAACAGCGGTATACAGATAAGTAAATTGTGTGAAAAATACTGTGTTTTTTTTTTACACGCGAAACATGAACACGTTATATTGCACACTGTAAACACAATCAAAGCTTAAAAAAAAAACAGGAAAAACGGGACCTTTAAGTTCTGGGTAAATATTTCCCCCTCCAAACGGCCCTGCTCCCGAGGTCGTACTTTTTCAAAGTTCAGGAACTTACGGGGGTGGGACTTGGGCGCTGAACATGCTGATTGGTTGAGTTCATGCAGCATTTTATTTCAACCGGCATTTTTAAAAGTCTTTTGCGAGGTTCGTTCTGCGTTCAGTAAATATAAGTCTTGCTCTTTCTGTCTGATGCCGAGCGTTGTCTCAGCAATCGCACGATCAATGTCCGTAATAGCTGATAATAGCATACGTTACAAGCTTTCAGAATACGCTTTAGTATCAGTGCTCATCTCTTTTCTGCCGTTTTGTTAATTATCTCTTTAGTAAACCAATACATAACTAGCAAAAGCAGCGCTGCTTGCATTTCCTTCATACTTGTTATTGTTGCAGACAGTATCGCACAAAAATGATTACTGTCTGTCGGTGACTGGGAGGAGCAGCCGTTACCCACGTCTCAGGACTCATTTGCCTAATCTTCACGGTACTTTAGACCGCAGTGGAAACGCAGACAGTAGCAGGTCTGGGGGAAAAAAAGTTCCTGGTACGAATTGTATTTGGGAAATTTCGGTCTGGAAACGGGGCTTATGATGGGGAGAAAAATCCGGGAATGTTTTCCTCAAAAAACGTAATTTCTTTTCGACTGAAGAAAGAAAGACATGAACATCTCGGATGAGAATAAATATCAGGTAAAATATCAGGAAATGTTCATTTTGAAGTGAACTAATCCTTTAATATTTTTGTGCAAACTTTGATAAAAAATGTTCACGATTCTTTGATGAAAGTAAGTTCAAAAGAACATTTCATTTGTAACATTTGCAATGTCTTCTTTACTGTCACTTTTGCTCAATTTAAAATTCAATTCAATATATGTATTACTGACCCCAAACTTTTGAATGGTAATGTATGTGGTGTTATGTGTATATACAGCCTTAATTTTTCACCACAGGAGTCCATCTGTTACCATATGCAGTCACATTTGTCTTTTTCGTACAATTTAGGATGATTCTACCATGAAAATGTGGGATTATTTGCCTTTTCCATTTTAATCATGAAACTGATGGTTATTTTGACAATACAATCAAGAATAGTTCGATGTAAATAAATGTACGTTCTGCTTTGAAGGCTTGTGGCGGATGTTTAGATGTTGTTCCGTGGCACGCTGAGAATGATTGATGCTGCGTGTCTGTGTTCGTCTGGGCACATCGGGAGAGCCCCTCCTTCCCAGGCCTGCTCAGGAATTAAATGATTATCTCCAGGGTGCTCCCCTCATTTGTATGGAAAAATTGTATTTGGTGTGGCAGCTTCGGGACATCCCCAGATATTGCTGCGGCGATAGGCTTACAGATGCTTGGCTGCGACAGTGACGCAGTGGAATTGTGTCTCCTGTCACTCAAAGGGAGCAAAAGGAACAGTTAGTCTGTGCTGCTGCCAGAATGTAGAGGATTGGGTGGTAAAGTAGAATAGCCCAACAGCCCCATTGAAATTGACAGCGCTTCTCATTTTTAGTGTCTTTTCCTTTTCTGTAGTGTATCTGGACAATTTAAAGCCTCTGAGGCATCTTGCAGACTTGTAGATTAAGTCTGTGGATGGTTCTGGATTTCTCAGCTGTATTTAGTTTTTCAGGTTAACGGTTTAGTTCACCCAAAAATGAAGATTCTGTCATCATTTGCCCTCGTGTTGTGACTTTTGTTCATCTTCAGAACACGTATTTTTATTCGTAGATCGTAAAACTAATCCATATGAATTCAGTGGTTAAAGGCACGATCGCTTTATTTGATGAACAGAAATATTGCCAGAAATATTTATCACTCCAATGGAGGCTGAAAAACATACATTTCCTGTGGCCCAATCAAACAAATACTTTCTACTCCATATTAACAGCAGCACTGGTCCTTGAAGTATTTTTCCCATTCATTTTCCCCATATTGATTTCAGAATTAGATTATATCACTTTTTATAAAAACACTTCATATGTAAACATATATTATTACTTTATTATATTATACAAACTATTTAATATACAAAAATGTAAGTAGTTTAACTTGGACAGTCTCAGTTACATCAGTGCCTCATTGGAAGGGTTGCTGATAGGTATGAGTGAGGATACTTGATTAGTGAGTTTAATAATTTTTGTGGTGGTTTTTAAATGGAGAAACAATGGTCAAATAACTGAGAGATGTGTGCTGTACTTTAACAACACATCTCATTTAGTCTCTTAATTAATTTCATTTACAGCACCACCACTACAATCATCAAGGATGGGCTTGTGTACAAATTCGCCGCCTTGTACTAACTATTAAACACGTAGTTTAAAAATGTTGTAATGACACTGACTCAGGGCTTACAGTAGTATATCATTGCTTAATCTTCTCAGAGCTGTCTTGAAAGCTTTATACATTAACGTAAAAAAATCAATTTCTCTAAAGAGAAAATGAATGTGATTTTTACTTCCGAGGCCGTAATGTTGTGGCAAGCGGTGTCTTCCAGGGTTGTGTGACACACGTACAGGGTTTCACTGATATCTCTTTGGACCTTGAATCACCCATGTACTCTCCTTACCATATTAACAGCAGATTAAGGTTGCAGCTAATTGCACACAACCATGAATTATCAGTTGGCACTGTGAATAGTCTGGGCTTAATAGGCAAATATTCCTGAATATATATATATATATATATATATATATAGCTAAATATTCTGACCCACATTTATTTTGCTGTGAAGTATTTATATTATAAGTTAGCACTGCAGAGCGTTGTCTTTTGTTGGCCCTGTGACATTAAGGACACTGCTGTGGTCTCCATACCTTTAGGGGCTGCAGTGCATCCAGTAGCTGTGATGTCCTCTGTCATTATATCCAAAAGACTGGGACAAACATGATTTGTTAATTATATCCAAAGGGAAAATAAGAGCCTTTCAGTCATTTGTCTTTCTGTTATAGAGGACACAACACTGCATCACAATTGTGCGTTCAGATTTTGCTTAACTCTACGTGTTCAGTGATTTTTCTTAGTTAGAGGATGAATGGTTGTCAAGTGTTGTCCAGTTAAAGGCTCATGGTTTTACTCTTTTGCTCTTTGACTCACTCTGAGCTGATCTGTTTAGCTGTGGGAGGTTTACCCTGTTTGTTTACCCTCCTAACAGGCTGACTTCCCTGTTCTCTACTCGCACACATTTGAATGCTTGGATTTGACACATATGACTGCTGCTGCAAAAGCAAAACATTTTGATTAACTAATGTACGTTAGCCTTTTAAAGGTAATAAAATATCGACAAATAGGTTCACGCAGTATATATTTTGGTTGACGTCTCGTCATATTTTGCTTTGTTGCATTTTTGTATCATTGTGTATCATGAGGTGTTCACATTATAAATGTAGTTATTCGCTCTGTTTGAAACAGAAAATGCATCCATGGATGTGTCCTTATCTTGGATGATAGTAAGTGTTGGCATTCTGCCACATTTATCAGTCCTGTATTTTGAAGTCTTTTTCCTCATTCTAAAAATCATTAAGCTATCACAGTTTTTCCAATCTGAAAAATTTCAGTTGTAACTCATTAGCTACTTCTTAACTCTTTCCCTGAATTGCTTTTTTTTTTTTTTTTAAAAAGCAATGCTTTTTGCTTGCTTTAAAAAAAAAAAAAAAGTTGCTAGCCACCTGAACATGCAATATAGCAAAAGAAAGAACAGGGACTATTCTTTGAAAAAACGTTTTATTCTAGCATCATGCAGTCTTTTTTTAATCAACTTCAATATGAGTAGGTTTCATAAAAAAAAAACTGAGAAAGTCGTGTGCATAAGCATAGCTTTTGTCTCTTGTTTCTGCTTCTTTTTCTGTACTCTTTCAGAAGATGCATAAAAGCGCCCCTACTATATAACGGTGAAAATACGGAAAGCCGGAAAATTCCATCAGTGGCGGGGAAGCGTTGTCTCTCAAACGACGGAAAATTCTGTCAATGGTGGTGGGGAAAGAGTTAAAAGCTATAGCTCACCCAAAAATGAAAGTTTTGTCATTGTTTGCTCATCCCATATTGTTTCAACCTTGCATTGTTTTCTTTATTTCATGAAAGAGATGTTAGAGGAAAACAAACAATGAAAACAATACCCTATTTATTTCATTTATATATATTTTTTGTGGCAGGGCCCCAGTAAAAATTGGGGAAGGGCAAGTAAAAATTTGCACCACTGGCCCGATGGAGTTGAGCCCTGTATTTGATCAGTGAAACCACTCACTTTCATAGTGCTTAATACTCTCCTTTGTATGCCACTGCATTTACCATGGGACTTAATGTTTGCTTATTTATTCTCACAGTCATCCTCATCAGACTTTGCTGCAAGTGACTGTGTTGCTGGTAAGTGTTAAACAGTTGTGCATGTTGAGAGTGAGAATGAGAGAGAAAAACAGACAGACAGGGAAATCAAAGAGACGACAGGGGGCTTGCACGTCTGCTTTTACAATGACTGTCTGTCAGATTGTGTAAGAACGAAGGGGGGAGTTAAGAGGAAAAGAAGAGTGAAAAATCCACACGCTCTATATATTTTTTTTTTTGTTTCTTCCAGGCTGAGTCACTATCAAGGAGTGGGAAGATCTAGAGAGAGAGAGAGAGGGAGACAGCATCACGGAGAGCACAAGAGAGAAAAGCTACGGAAGGAGGGGAAAACCGCTACACAACGCCTTTGAGAGCGAAGCGAGAGAGAGAGAGAGGCAGCCAGCGAGAACGACGGAAAGAGAGAGACCGAGCGCAGCAGTGAGGGAGGGAGAGAGACGCTGAGGCTGGGAGAGCTGACCCCCCCTCCCCTCTCCTCTCCTCTCCTGTCCTCTCCTCTCCTCCTCCTCCCCCCCCTCCTCACTCCTTCAGGAGCTGGTGTGTAGGAGCGGCGAGTACAGTGTGATTGAGGCAACATGAGCGATGTCACCATCGTTAAGGAAGGCTGGGTCCAGAAGAGAGGTAAGCAGCTTGTCTCTGTCTGCATCTCGGCCAACTAGCCGGGTCGAGAAAGATCTTGCGTATGCGTGTGCCTCCAGGGACGGCTCTCTCTGTCATGGGCGGGCCACGGCGTGGCTTTAGTCTGTGTCTGGAAGCCGGCGTGTGGGTGTGCCTCTTTACGCGCGTGTTCGTGAGCTGTGTTTAGTGCTGGTGTGGCATTTCAGAGAACGTGCATGCGTGTTTAAGTGTGTCTGCCGGAGGAGCAACTGCATTCAGACTGGTATCCATCATTTCTCACTGCACTGCTCTGACGTGTCTGGCTGCTACGTTTGAGGGGTTTTCTACACATGCTTGCACTCATCCTGATGCATAATGCTCTGTTTTGATTAGATTATGGGGATGTTTGGATGATTTTATTTGATCAGTATGTCTGGAAAACAAGTTACTTGTAGCCTTTTTGGTGAGTATGGATTGCAAGGTCTGTTGTGTACAAATAACTCAAACTCAAAGTTATTTGACACCCATGTGGGAAGCTGCTCTAGGTGGCCTTACTGGACGTAGTGACTAGGGTACTTTTAACCAGGTTGTCTTGCTTTCTTTCAGGTCGCTTTTCCTTTATGTATCATTGTCGCTTGTTGAGGCAAGTACCTCTATGCTTGTACCTTACCTATATGTGTATCCATAAGTTTGCATACATAGTAAATGGGCGTTCATGCTGACAGAAATGTGCAGCGACCAGAAGTCACACGTTTTTCAATAAAAGTTGGTGACTTTTGGTGATGTGATTAATCAGCAAAATGTGACTTTATGCAAATGAGCAGTGATTAGCAATGGGGGTGTCATTTGTTTACAAGCACTTTTAAAAGTTTATTTCAGCCGGACTAAAGTAATACTTTTTTATCTTACAGTGTCATGTAAATGCTTTAGTCTGAAATGGAACCTGTCTGGTTTTTGTGAAGTCGGATTGTCAGACCTAGATATACTGCCATTGGAGCTTGGCTTCGTCCAGCATGTATACACATTAATCTAATTGCAATTGGCCTGTGTGATGTACTTTGAAAGAAAGACGTGACACAAAATGTGTTTTAAGCCATCAAATATTCAATTACTCATTTATTGCCTCATGATGGCAAGCTATATATTAGACAAACTGGTGAACAATAGCTTGACTACAGGAAATCCCACTTGATTATAACGGCAATGAAAAGTTCAATGGATCCAACATCTGATACAGCAGTCGAGTAGGAGAGCCTACTAGTACAACGATTTAACCAATGTCAGTGTGTATGGCCTTAACTCTGTCCCGCCTTGGATGAGACAGAGAATGAGACCCTTTTGTGACATTAAGCATACACCATTTATCTTGTTTAATACTTATTCATCATTTGCTATATCCAGCAAAGCAAACCAGCAGATTGAAAGACAATTCTCACAAAACTATTTTCTGCAAGCTTTCTTCAGGGTAAATGTAAGTGTCTTTCCAAAAAAAGTACACTTGGAGTCTCCTAAAGGACACCAAATAACCAAATGATACAAGGAGTCTGTATACTTCATAAATATTTGCAAACCAAAGGATCCATGGTAACAACAACAAAACAATACACAACAAAACTTTTCAGAATTCACAGTGTATAGTATGTGTACAATGCAAGAGCTTGTTTACATTTTAGACAAGTCAAGTTGCAACAGGACCACATGGAGATGCCAAAAGAACCCTAAACCAACTGCCTTGACCTGACTGCATATACCTACTACAGTAGACGGATCCATTCAGAATTACTAAACACAGCAACATACACATGACAAATCTAAACATTATCCTGAATGTTTAAACTAATCCAATAGAAGAGAGCCCATTTCAATGGAAATTGTTAGTCACATGACAATTGTGAACTAATCAGATGACGAAATGAATGATATTGCTTTCACCTGTTGTTGAATTTGTTGTGTTGCTCTCCCTGAGGAAGGCATGGGCCGAAACGCATTGTAGAGTTGCTCGATTTTTTTTGTTGTTGTTTGTAGCCATCTGACAATAAAGGCTTTTTAATCTAAAAGAGTGCCATGGTCATCGTAAAGTTTTCTTTTGGATTATCCTGATTGTGTGTGGATAGTGGAAACAAAGTGAATGTACTGAAATGTGTTTTCATATAAATACAATGTGTGATACACTGTTTGTTTGCGCATCAATAATAATGGACTCACATGTTCTTACTGTACGACTCCTGTACGTCACTGCAATCATCTTTACCTCGATTCTCATCCATCAAAACTTAACTAGCGAGAAGCTGGCTTGCTTTATCCAACTAGAAACGTATTTTCCTGCGTATAATCTGGCCATACAGCGGTGGGATGTTTTGACGTTCTGTTCAGTCTGTATTTCACACAGTGTGATACGCGAGGGCTCACGCTCACGCTCTTCAGAAACAAACACAGAATATGATAGAAGAGCTTGTGTTTTAAAGCGAAACACACAGTGGAATGAATAATTCACTGAAAACACAACGCGTGTCTCTGTTCTCTCTGCCATCTCTGATGCTATCAGCCTGGTTTACATTAGTGCTGTTTTGGACTGATTGTTTGATTGAGTTTGCTTACTGGATCATTTAAAACTTTCCTGGAGTGTTGCGGCTTAAAATGATCTGATCGCAAACAAATTGGTTTAAAGGCTTTGAATAGAAATTTCCCCCTTACCAGGGTGACAGGTGCTTGCGCCTCAGGGATCAGGGGTGTCCAAACTCGGTTCTGGAGGTCCACTGTCCTGCAGAGTTTAGCTCCAACAACTCTCTGGAAGTTTCTAGTATGCCTAGTAAGACCTTGATTATCTGGTTCAGAGGTGTTTAATTGGGGTTGTAGGTGACGTCTGTGGTGTCCAATTGAATGCATTAACACGTTGACAGCCATTATATATGTATAACATTGATCTGTTTTGTTGAGGATAATTTGAGACATTTGTAAGATAAAAAAAGTATTTAATGTTCACTCAATTTTGTATTTATGTTGCACTGGTTATTATTACTACAGCTGGCATGGATACAGCATCATGCAAAAGCAATGCCACTACCCTATACAGTCAGCCATGGATCATTTATTTTGTGAATGAAAAGTGTCTAATGACCTGGAGGTTACCGAGATAAAAAGTCTTAAGTACCCATGAGGCTCCATGTAAAATTAAACATGTTTTGATATGAATGTTTTGATTTTCATCTAATTTTAAATATCCATTTTAAAAATACTACAAATAACATTACAAATTTCTAGTAATTTCTATATGTGTGTTTTTAAAGGAAAAATATTAATTTAGTATTATTTATATACTGTGACTATTTATAATTTGCATTAATTTTTATATTTTCAATTTTAATGTTATACTTCAGTAATACTGTAATGTGCTGTCATTTTTTTAATTAGTTTTTATTTTATAATATTTAGCTTTATTTTATATTCAATTTCAGTTTGTTGTCAAGGCAAGATTTCTAATTTTCATTTAAAGGGATCATGACTTGAGAAAAAAAACAAAAAACTTGATCTTTTGACATATAAGAGACTTTGTACCATTGAAACATCCTGCAAGTTTCATAGCTTACAATGTCCTCCTAATTATAAACAAAGCATTTATTTAATCAAGCTCCAAAAATGTCTAATTTTTATATTGTGGGATCTGTCACACAGGCAAATATATTTGTATATGACTGCGTCCAGAGTTATACATCATCGCACCCTAGGCCCTGCCCACTGGCATTGAGTCACTTAAACTGACATTTGCTCACTGGATTTTGCGTCATGTCACGCCAAGTCGCGCCAAAAGCAAATAGAACCCAATACAATCTCTGACGATGTCTACACTGGATACAGTACACAGATGCGCATTCAGTTTCTGACATGCACTTGAGTCTGTGGACAACAGGACATATGAAAGAGTGAAAGAACATTCGCTTTGACACCTCCAGTTTAAACAGCTTGTTTGCATCTCTGTACAGACTCCAGAAGGATATCAGTGTCAAAAACAAGTGGATGTTTTATTTTAATTGCATCCCGGATCGCATCGGAGGATTATATGTTTGTTCGGCGCATTTTGTTTTGTAAACGAGGCACAGTGTAGAGTTTGCACAGAAACTTTTGTTGAAAGATGAAACAGCCAACTGTATTGGATGAAGCAGCCAGCTGCATCCCAAACCTGTAAGTAAATGATTTTATAATGCTTTGTCTGTAAATGACTGTTTTATATGGATAACTGTTTCAAAACACTTATTCATGTGCAATAGCGATTGTTAATACTGTTATGACGTTAGCCAATCATAACAGTGGTCAGAATGAAGGTGGAGTATTTTGGGGGTTTTTTTGTGCTAGAAAACTTTATTAACATTAGAAGTGAACCTTAAGGAACATAGTAAGATAATAAAATAAATCCATGTCATGACCCCTTTTTAAACTTTTCATCTTATATTTATTTTATTTCATCTTTATTATAATTAACGAAAATAGTTTTTAATAGTTCTTGTTTTTGGTAACATAAACAACACTGATTAGTTCATAAGGCCATTTATATTGCATCTATTTGGAAATTCATCCCAACAGTTTCTTTTTTTTTTTTCACTTTAAAGGTCAATGGTCAAAAATGAATCTGTCAAAAACTGTGGGAACCCTTTTAATTTATTGTGAGTGTCGTGTCTGTGTAATCATGTGCGGTAGCCACGTTGAGTCAGATTTGAAATTCCCTCCAGTGTGTGCAGCCTGGGCTGGGCTTGAGGATAGAGAGGTTAGCGTTTGGGATTGTGTGTATGAAGTGCATGGGAGAGTTCGGTGTAGCCCTGGGCTGGGAAACTGGCTTCATTCTGTTTGTCTTGGCTGGCGACCAGGCTGACCCCAATCACCCTCCTCTTTTCCTCTCCTTTTTCCACTTTGTCTCTGCCACTTTCTGTTTCCATTATAGCTTTTACTGTCTTTCCCCCCCTTCTCTTTGTCTGTGTCCTGTTGTACTTTTCCTTTTCCATTTTGCTACTGTCTCTCTCTGTCTCATCATCTCTCTCTCTCTCTCTCTCCCGCTAGAGCACCTGTGTCGCAGTACAAGTTTTGTACATGTCTTCCGAGCTGTGACTTCTTAGAAAAAAAGGGCTGTGTATGAGGAGAGGATAACCAAAAGGGTGACATAATTTCCTGTTTACTCCACTAATGAATGGATCACAAAGAAAAGGGCCAGCTTAAGACACAGAAGCCCTCCGGTTCTAACATCGCCCCCCTCTTAAAGCACATTGTCTAAACATTCCCTTCATCACTGACCACAGCCTGTTTAATGCGCCTGCCAAAGTTGGATTGTTCAGAGGTTACTTCAGCAAAATCAAGCAAAACGTAACATACTGGAATGTCATGGAACTAAAGAGCATGACGTTCGTCTTTGATTTGATGCAGTTTTGTTTTCCAGATCGCTGGTCTGCGGAAAATTAGCACTGATAGCAAGCAGACCTGTTGAAAAAAATGCTTTTGATGTCTGCGCTGCACAGTGTGTGTGTGTGTGTGTGTGTGTGTTTGTGGTGGAGGTTAGCTGTCAGGCTCCATAGCCGAAGAGCAGCGCAGAGGAGTCACATGGTGCACTGCTCTGTCCCGCAGGACCGCTGGAACACTCTGTTCTGAGGAAAGGATACAGGCACATGAATGAAGCTCGCTCGCTCGCTCTCTCCACCACGCTCACATGACCAGTGATGCGCTCGTTCATTCACTCTCTCATACAAGTATATGGATTACATAGACACACACACACACGCATCTAACTCTGACCTTGCTGACTCTTATATCCTTCACTTCCTGCTCCTTTTCTTATACCCAGCAATCTCCTGCTCTCATATGACCACTGTGGCCATTCCTCATTATCTCCTTCCTGTCCCCTCTCTCTCTCTCTCTCTCTTAGTATATAAAGTGCATCTGAGTGCACCCTAGATCAGCTCAGACTGCAGTGGAAGTACAGATCAGCTGGTACAGGAGCATCCTCATGCAGGTCAACATGAATAAACAGAACCATTACATATATTCTATATTAAACATTACATATAAACATTACATTTATCCTGGCTGTACTTCGCTTACTTCGCTTAGCTTATTTTGTTAGCATGTGCAGAATATATTTTTTGGATACTTAACTCTTCACACCTGGTTAGGACGTGATGACGTCAACACCATGACTGCAGCTTACGGTACATCATGTACTGTAAGCTGCAGTCATGGTGTTGAGGCCACAACCATGTGTGTGTATAGTAAAACATGAGCAACTCTACCCTCCCTTTTGAATGGCGCTTTTGTGTGATTAGATTAGCCATTCATAATAAAGGTAATTTTACATATTGTAGACTTACTAGGTAGGTACAGTACAGTAGAAAAAAAATGTCCTGTTTCATTCACAGGGTTAGTAATTTGTAAGTCGTTTGTAAAATGGCCATGTAAAACTAAATTATGACTGTTATAACATGGCAAATGTTGTAGTTGGATTTTAGGGACAATACATGTTTTACATAGTGAGTTTGCTGCTACTTGCATCAAAAAACAGGTAAATTTAGCAAACTTGTAAAAATTGTTAATAATAAGCATTAACCCTAGACTGGGTAAACCCAGCCAGCAACTCATTTCTACTGCTTCTGTTACACTTTTGCGGGAACCAATCACAGACTGGCTTATCCACCTGGCGCGCTATTGGCGGGTTTAACAAAATGATGGATAGAGAAGTGATGGGTCATTGCCCGTTGATCACGCCTCTTGTGGTCTGTTTGGTTGAAGGACTATCCAATTGCATACGGAGTCATTTGAATTATGCTCGTTTATCACGCCTCTTGTTGTCTGATTGGTTGAAGGACTATCCAATTGCATACAGAGTCATTTAATTTATGCTCGGTTTATGCTTGCTTGTGCAGTAGAAAATACACAGCAGACTCCCCAGACCAATGTTCAATCTTAAATTGAGCTTGGTCTGGTGATAGCCAGACAACTTTAACCCTCCACCTCACTACAACATCTCAGACGTGTAGACCGGTTCAAGGGCTGGACAATGTGGTTGTCCAATGTTTAGATGCGTTCCAACAAAGTCCCTTTAAAGGTATAGTTCACCCAAAAAGGAAAGTTGCTCCATGATTTACTCAACCTCTAGCCATCCAAGGTGCAGGTGTATATGACATTCTTCTTTCAGATGAATACAATCAGAGTTACATAAAAAAATGTCCTGGCTAATCCAAGCATTATAATGGCAGTGAATGGCTGCCCAAAATTTGAAGCCCAAAAAAGTGCATCCATTATAAAAGTAATCCATACGATTTTGGAGGGTTAATAAAGGCCTTCTGAAGCGAAGTTCATATTAAAAACTTTATAAAGTACATATATAGCTTCCGCTAGACCACCTTCCGTCATTTCACTCGGCGGCCATCTTTGAAATGCCTTTCGGTCATGCAAGTGCAGCTTGCTCCAAAACTGTTCTCCAAGCTTACGATTTAAATTTCACATTTGAAATCACCAATGAAATCTGACAACTACTGTGTCATAAATTTTGTTTCTAAATGCTCGAATCATGGCAAAAATCAGAATTTTTCAGCCTGTACAAAGCTAATGTGCAATCCTAAATGCGCGTACACTGCCTGTTTATATAGCAACCAGAGCTTCTAACGGCAGCTGCAGTGATGCGATGACTTTACTAATCAACGATTGGCTCTTTCATTTAGAAGGCGGGGCTTATTCGCCATATTGGGCATTGCACTTTCTCCCATTCATAAGTAATCGGAGTGCACCGTCTTCCTATAACGTCCAACCACTCAATCAGTTCCTGGTGGACAAAATCAAGTTTCTGCTTAAAAAAAAAATTTCTCATTTGAGAAGCCTTTTCACTTGTGTATATATACGGTATGTTCCAATAGGGGAGGAAAGTCGGCCACAATTTTTCATTTCATGCCCACTTAATGAAAGAAAAAGCTAAAGAGCAACTATTTATTAAAAACAATCATGCGATTTAGCCAATAAAGTAGATGAGATAATATATCATCCACCAATTAGGATCCAACCATTTACACAGCACTATAGAGAACAGGTCAATCAATGTTACACCCATGAATTATGGTGGACACAAAAAGAAAACTAAAATATTTGCATTCAGTTCCAAACAATCCAAAACAGTGACATACAAAGATACAAATAAAAAAGGAGATAAACCATAACAATAAAAAGTTGGTGGTTGGATGTGATTTTACTCTGTAAATAATTCCGCTTTAAAATGGCTATTTACTTGTGTTGTACAGTTGAGGGTAATTTTGATGAAATGTGCCTCCCTTCAAGCTTTGTTTTCTAACAAGTGCCAAATAGAGTCTGAGTGCTATAAATGATCACGAGCAGCTCCTGTATCATCTTGATGCTTTTTAATTTCACATTAGCTTTTCTCAGTCATCCGTCTTAAGTCCTCCCACTTCCCTCTTAGCGGTGAGGGGAAAATCCTCCACATACCCAAACAGATCTGCCGTCTCCTTTAAAGGAGGCGCACCTGCACAGTCTCTAACATGCAGGCTCACACGCTAACGGCCGCCTTTTCCACTCTCCTGCCAGTGTGCCTTTCAAACCAGCGTCAGCACGTATGAAGAAAATACTGCGGCCCCCTCAGTCACGACTCAGTGGCTTTTGTGTGTGGTTGTTTTTCTGGTTATTGTATAAGTGTGTGTTTGAGAACAAGGACAGGGTGACGTGCTCAGAGAGGGGATGATGGCTCTGGGGGTCAGGCGGTGTTGTAGCAGCAGGCTGGGGGTCACAGGCTGACTCACTGCATGCCTCCAACTGACTGACTGACTGCAGAGTTAGTCATCTTTCTGAATCGTGCAGAGACCCAGACCAGAGAGAGAGAATGAGACCTTGAGGTAAGGAAAGGCAGATAGAGAACAAACACAGAGAAAAAGATAAAGTGGTTTAGGCTCTCGGCGCTTGGTTTTCTTTGAAGAAAGTTGGAGATTTAAACAGGTTAACCCAAAAATCATCTAACAGTTACAAACCTGTATGACTTTTTACCTCTGGGGAACAAAAAAAGGAGAAGTTTAGAGTGTTCATGCTTTTCCTTCCATACAATGAAAGTGAAAGTAGTCTTCAGGGCTCTATTTTCCAAGTCTTCTGAAGTTTCTAAATGATATTCATATAGATTATTTGGGGTTGGTAAGTAGTTTTTTTCCTCTTCTCACCAAGGTTGCACATATTTGATAAAAAAACCCACACCCAACAACAACAACAACAACAACAACAAAAAAGTAAAACTTTTTCCTATGATGGCATCACTGAATTCTCAGCATCATTACTCCAGTCTTCAGTGTCACATGATCCTTCAGAAATCATTCTCATATGCTGATTTGGTGCTCAAGAAGCATTTCTTATCAAAACATCTGTGCTTCTTAATATTTTTGTGGAAATCATGTTTTTTCCAGGATTCTTTGAAATGGTAATTTCAGTAGAACAGCATTTATTTGATACTTTATAACAATGCAAGTCTTTATTCTCACTTTTGATCAATTGAATGCATCCTTGCTGAATACAAGTATTAATTTCTTGTAAAAAATCAAAATGACTTTTGAACTGTAGATGAATTTGATGAAGCTCTTAAATCTCTTTCACTTTCATATTAAATATGTGACCCTGTACCACAAAACCAGCCATAAGGGTCAAAATTATATTTTTTTCTTTTATGCCAAAAATTATTAGGATATTAAGTAAAGACACATACAAATGATAAAGCTTTGTGAGGACGCGGGTGAAAGAGGTCTGCCTTCAGGGCGCTTGCACGTTGTCAGAGACGCGACACGGCTCGGCTCTCTGTGCCACAGAAAAAAGCTGAGCACTGAACGGATACGTTTTCCTTATTGTTGTTTTTGAATAGTGCTCAATTGCTTTAAATGTTCAAGCCTTTAAACGCATTTACTTGACAAACTTTATGAGGACGAAAATGAAAGCGATCTGGCTTCGGGGCTTGCACGCGCCGTCTGTGTGTGTGTGTGTGTGTGTGTGGCAGCGCGTAGGCTATAATAACGGCAATTATCTTACCTGTATAAACTGTTTAAAACATGCAGTTACTATAGTGATTCTGGGCATCTATAAACAAAGATAACTGCTCCTGTATCTCTGTGTGCCTGCAAACTGCCCTTGATGTGACTGACGGGGCGGAGTCACATGACTAAAACCGATTATTTCGATTATTTTTCGATTAATCGCACAGCCCTATTCTTGAATGTCTCAAATTTTTACAAATTGCAATAATGTAATTTAATGAGATTTAAGAGCTTCAGCAGAGGGGAAGATTTACAGTGAGAAATGACTTAAACTTTGGTCTTTTCTTGTGTTTTCTGACTTCAGTTGATATAGAATGTATATTAAATCATATGCACTACTTTTATGGCGTTTTTTTTTTTCCATTTTTGGAGCTCGACAGCCCCTGATAGTCATTCACTTTCATTCTATAGAAAAGATCTTGCCTTCAGTTTTTCACATCACGATTTATGCCCCACAGAGGAATGAAAGTCATACAGGTTTCAAAAAACATGAAGGCAGAATTTCTATTTCTTAGGTAAACTGTGGCTTTAAAGCATGAACTGAGGGTGCTAGAGGACTCTATTTGCGGTCCTGTTATGGTTGTTCTAAAGCAAAGAGAGAAGGAGAGGGTGGAGATAAAATTGCGAACTGTGTTTGGTAACGTTTTTTCCAAGCCCTGCGGTGATCTATCTGACTGTATCACATCTCGCATGTTTTAGTGATGAGGCAGCGATGCACGGGGGGTGTGAACGTGTGCATGCCTCAGAGAATTTAGGAGTGCCTGCGGAGTATGCGTATGTTTAGGCAGGAGCAATCCGGACCAATCACAGATCAGCCTTTCAGAATTCCAGCAGCACATCTGCATTCCAAGAATGTGCGATGGATGGAAATGAAGATCTTTTACTAGACTGTCTCTAACAAACCTTGGATGTTGTGTCATAATGGAGATTATCTGGATTGAGATTTAGACCTGGTCTGTCTTCATTATGCGCCAAATATGGAAGTGACCTTCCATCCCCACCTTAAAGAAAGTGTCACATTTGTTTGTTCATAATGCAGTGCACAGTTCATATGATATGATAATCTGATAACTATAAACACCATTCAGATTTTCAGTTAATCCACTTATTAAAGCCACACTATGTAATTTTTCGCCGCTCGAGGTCGCTTATTCAAAACAAAGGCATAGCTTGATGACGCCTTGATTTCACAGAGATTTTATTATGCCGCAGGCGACTGCTGCCTTCCGGTCATGTGTATGTGGGGTAACGTAGTGCTGTTTTATCATATTAGATACATCATTTAAGATCATTTTAGATACATAACATGCAGCTCCGTGGCTACTATGAGACACTTGTTGCACACTGTGCGCTAGATCTTAGGCACATGGTTTAGGCATGGTAAAACATGGTACTAGCGGTAAATCATGAAAACGAGTTTTAAACAATAAGACTAAATGTGTGGAGCTATATAACAATGATTCGTTTTCTGTCAATGAATGTATCCAAACAGTTGCTCACCTGTCTAATAAAACACATAATATATTAAAGCGTCATTGGTGTTTCCATGGTTTCTACAAAATAAAACCGAGGGTAACGTGGGTATGATGTTATTGAATGGTGACGTTTGGACATGGTCCATGTCCTGTTTAAAATAGCTTATTTCTCTGTATTTAAACATTCTTGCAAACATTTGGGATAATGTAAGTACACAAGTTAACAAAAAATATAATATTGTTCCTAGTGGTTTTTGGATATTTTAATCCAAAAATCTTTCATATTGCGCCTTTAAGTACTGAAGCTAATGCAAATGTCCAAGGTGGGCTCAATTAGCCTGTTATTTCTCCCAGAAAACATGTGGAACGACAGATCCTCAGGGGCAGGACATTTCTGTCAGGGTGAGCCAGGCAGCAGCAGGTGGTTTGATATGGACTCATGGCCGGAAAGACCAGTTAGCTCTATGCTAATCTCAGGGCCTGAATTTTGGCGCTAAATATACAACATATTAGTTGATTCTATAATAGTATTTAAATTATACTAAAATAAGACTGATTTACATGAGATGCACAACTGCTAAAGGTATTTAATAAGATTTTCAGAGAATATTTTGAATGAAGTTTATTATACAGTATATTCCCTTTTACCTATTTGCAAATAGTTTTTTTCCTGTTGTATCTGTAAGCATAAATCTAAAAAAAGCAAGTTGAGGCTTAAAACTAGTTAGAAACGTCTACATTTATCCAGTTTTAAGGATGTTTAGATATTTTAATGGAAAACGAGATAAAAATACAGATTAAGAAAATTATCCTTTGCAGAGCATAATTTCCTGTCATCTCTTTTCTCAAAAGTGACAGAGGAAACTGAAAATAACAAGAAGAAGAATCTTTGAAGTAAGACGAGCAGATGCATGACTGTCAAATAAACAGTGATTGTTGGATGCATTGGTATCTGTCTCAAGTTTGATGCAATGCATGTTCGTAGGCATCAGTAAATGTGTGTTTGTGTTCTCACATAAGTGGGTGTTTGTCTTAAATTTCCTCTGTCCACTTGTGTGGGGCTTTCTCCTGTGCTGTTAATCGGTGGGTAGTGTTTCTCATAACTCTGTAATGAGCCCAAGCCCATTAGGAAAATTGGGAAAGCATGACAGAGATGCTCATTGGTGATGCCAGTAGCATACTCTCGAGCACATGCCCTCTGGCTGCAAGTGATCATCTTACCCCCTGCAACGGATCCCCAGCCAGACGGCCAGTCACCTCAGTGTTGACACTCTGGAGCATCTTCCTAGCTTCCCTTCTCTTTATTTAGAGTTGGATCAATCTTTTATGTGAAATTGCACCACGAGTCAGACTGAGGGAGGAGGCTAGTGGACGGTTGACCAGATCATATTTGGGATTAAGACTTGACTTCAAGCGCAACAGCATAAATTGTGAAACTACTAAGGTCATTTAACCTGTTTTGCACTCATAATAAATTGAGTTCTGTTATGAAAGGCAATAATTTGGACTTGAAAACAAAGATTGCTTTTAAAATATTGCATTTATAGTGGAGGTTTATGCGGCAATATCTATGTTCTGCCCCATATTAAAATGATTTCTATAAAATCTTTCATACCAAAATGTATGTAATTTGAGCTATAAAAGTTTTTAAAGTCTTGTGGCCATACACAGTGTATAATATGCAATTTTAAACTTTACCACATTGCCTTGCGGGTATGATTGCTGTTATAGATAAACATAGATAAAAAAATATATAATTTTGAGAAGTAGTTGACACCTGTAGCTTTTTTTTTAAATACATATTTTACATATAACTCGTTTTAAAGGGTTAGTTCACCCAAAAATGAAAATTCTGTTATCATTTACTCACCATCATGTTGTTCCGAACCCGCAAGACTTTGGTTCATCTTCAAAAGAACAAATTAAGATATATTAAATGAAACCTGAGAGATTTCTGTGCCTCAGTTGAAAGGTTATTCGCCCAATACTAAAAAGTAAAAAATATTATTTGAAATTTGTAAAATGAATCCCTATGAATCGAGTAGTTTAATCCAAGTCTTCTTAAGAGAATTGATCGCTGTATGTGATGAACATATTTAATTTAGGCTTTTATTCACATATAAACAATGATAACCTAGGCTTATCAAATATGGTAAATGGAATTTCAAATGTGGTTAGAACCAGTTAGTTTTCATGCGAGGAAGTTTGAGCCTCTGAAATCAAGCAAGTGCGATTTAATCTTCATGTTTACTATATTTGATGTGCGTTGATCAATGTTTAAATAACGTTATAATGAAAATCACAAATGCTTTCAAGAACATGCATGTCATATTTCACCTGAACATAATAAAAAAAACGTATTAATAGTATAAAAAATGAATTCCGTTTTGAGGACCATTAAGGTTTTATTTTTCACATTTTTATGTTATTTTCCTTATAATTAAGCACATTACCTCCCAAAATTCTTATTAGCGTATTGTAAAAAAAGAGCCTTCAAGTTGTATTTGTCTGTTTTTAAAATCGCTTTTGGCCCTTTAAGCATCTGCACAAGTGCACATATTATGTAATTGAGAATTTAGGGGTTGAAATAATGCTTAATTGTCACACAAATTCTTCATTTACATTCATAATCACTTTATTTTCTTTACGCTAATTATATGCTATAATTTTTTTTTTTTTGGGTTAAATGTGATCTGAACAGGTTCTCAACAGGGATCATGACATTAAGCATTCCTGTTGTCATCAAGAGGGTATTTGACAGCAGTCAGCCGTCGTGTCTCCACATGATTAATAAAAACATGCAAAAGATGGCAAGCGTTTCATACATTGCCTCGGTATAAACAGACAAACCCCCTAAAGCTGGAGGTTGGGACTTTATTGCGCATAATTACACGTGTCAGTGGTTGCTTGTGAATGCTGCTCTGTGTGTGTGTGTGTTTCAGAGTGAAAGAGAGTGAGTGCAGGCAGCCACTGACTCCAGTCTGGGCCGCAGAGAGTTCATTGGGTTCAGTTCTGCTGCTGCCGGAGCCGGCGCCGATCAGGTGGCTGTGCCAGAACACTGCGATATCAATCACCTCTCCACTGTCTCTGTGTCACCCTCTCCTCTCAGCAGCATCACCTGTCAAAAAAACTCTTCTTCTTTTCTCTTTGCGTTTCCTTTTTCTGCATTCTCATTGCTACTCTTCCTCATGTATTGCTGCTAGCTTGCAATCACATTGATACATGAAGTCTTGCTTGTACATACGCTGAGACATGTGAGCCCACCGCACACACACAGCTTGTGCCAAGGCTGCAGACACTGGGGGTTTTGTAGTCAATAGCACACACACATAGCATAGCTATACACACTCACATCCGGAGGAAAGGATTCAGTGCAGTGTTTTACTAACTACAGCCATTGTTGAAAGGGTGACTCATTTTCAACTGTGGAGACAGTCACCACTTCTTCAATACTTTTCTATTCTTTCTTTTGTGAATGATCAGAGGCCGTCCAATGAACAGCATGGCATTACAGATGGTCACCTTTACAATTAAAAGACCTTGATTTATCTGTTTAGATGCTGTTCTGTGCTCAATCATATGTTAACAGGAAGTTAATTGGGTGTGTCTTGCAGATCCAGTGCGTTGTGGAAAAAATGCAGTTATGTCTATTGATCATAAGATATTTTTCATACTGTAGCTAAGGTAAAACTGCTCTTAAAACCTCAGCTGCCAAATTCTGTTTTCCACCCCATTATTTTTTATTACAAAATAACAAAAAATACTTTTATATTTGAATACATTTTAAAATGTAATTTATTCTTATGATGACAGCTGAATTTCAGTATCATTACTCCAGTGTTGGGTGTCATGTGATTCTTCAGAAATCATTATTATATGCTGATTTGCTGCTCAAGAAACATTTCTTATTATTATCAACATTTGCGCTGCTTAATATTTTTGTAGAAATCGTGATTCTTTTGATTTAAAGGAACAGGATTTATTTTAACAGGATTTTTTTGACATTATAAATATTTAAACTCTCACTTTTGATCAATATAATGCAGAAAAAAAAGATATTTGGGACGCTGTGTGCCACTTCTGATGCAGATTTTCTGTGCCGCCTTTGCAGCGTAAAATCTGACTCAGGTTTTTAGACAGGCAGTAAAATCTGTTTAGTCTGAACAGAAAAAGATATGAAGTCAATTTTTTACTTACCTGTGAATCCATATGCGGCTTAAAATTGTATTTTGTATTTTAATTGTGGTCCGAACATGTAGGCCTAGTTTTTTTTCTTCCTCGCATGTGGACGAGCAAATGGTTTTGGACATAGTGTATGCATAAATGTGTAAATAGTAATGTATCTGACACTTGTGTTTTTGCATTGAGATGTATACCAGACATTGAGGCCACTCTCTGAACAGATCCAATTTCTTGTACAATGACAGTGTGGACTGTCAGTTCTGAAGACAATATAAAAAAGATGGCATTTAGGTATAGTGTAAACACAGACAGAAGTATATACCCAGCATATCCTTTCCATTGTGAGGCATTCGCTGGCTGCACTGGCCCTTCAGCAGCAGAAGCAGCAGCAGCAGGCAAGCCTCTTAGCCTGATCCCTTTGTTTTTTACACACCTCTCTGGGTCAGCCCTCTGCCAAGGGTTTGTGCTCCGCTTGTGGTAATGTCTGTGTCCTGAAAGAGGAGGAATCCCTCATTACCTTGTAAGGACTGCCGAGGTCTCGGAGAGCAAAAGGTTAATGGTGTTAGGAGCTCACGACTAGTAAGCAGATGACAGATTCTCAGAGCTCTTGACCACTGTTTGTCTTACTGAATACTTCAGTCTTCATATGCTCATGACGGTTCACGTGTGCCAAGATGGCTGCCCACTCTCTTTGCTCCAGGCTGCAAGTTTTATTATTAGTCATCCACCACACATATATGAATTTATGACTGTGCTCTTCAGATAGATGAATGAGATTAATCATGCCACATGTAAAGACTAGGTGCAATGTTGAATTTCCTGTGGTTTTATCTGACCTCTGAATAGGAAAGTCTAGATTGAATCATTTTTGACATATCTGGTAGGGGACAATATCTGCAGGCTAGTGTTGATTATCAATCATAATAACGTGACAATAACTATCAGCTATCAATATTGGCCAAAATGTCTTTACCACAAATGTCTATGTCATGTTTATAACATCTAATGTTAGCTAATTTCTTATTTCTGTAGAGTTTGTTTCAGTTCAGTTTAGTTTTCAGATTTAGTCGTTTTAAACTTATATTCACTGCATTAGTTCAAAATCATGAAATCTCTATATGGCTTAGTGCTTTTACCGCATTTTGTTTTGCAGCGTTTTAATAAAAGTAATGTATATCTTTTGTAGAGGAATCAAATATGGACACTTTATTCTACTGGCAGCAGTTCACCCAAACATTTTAATGACATAACCAAATGACATTACCTAACCCAAAAAAATATTTACTCACCTTTGTTCCAAACATAAAAGTAGAATTTCTTTGCGTACAATGGCAGTTCATTGACCCGTCATCTACCAAGTCTGAATTGACCAAATCTGAATGTGAACATAGGCTCGATTTAAAGGGGTGATTAATTGAGAAATCAACTTTCCCTTGAGCTTTTGATATATAAAAGGTCATGTTAATATAAGGATATCCTGTAAGTTTCCCAGCTGAAAACTTCCTTGTTAGTCAAAGAAAAACTTTTATTGACACCAGGCCCAGCAAACAATCGATCGATCGAATGTGCCAGGCTATGACGTTAGAGTGTAGTGAAGCACCGCCTCAACAGAAGAAGAACAACGCCTGATTCTGTAGCCCTGCCCACGGAGCTCACGTGGGGAAGACATTGCGCGTCTGTTCTTTCATTTCACTGGATTCGTTTGTAAACAAGAGACTGGATTTGCAGACAGGATGAGATTAACCACGCTTATGTGAGTAAAAATGTTTTTTATATGTGACAGCATTGCATTGTTACAGATCGCTTGATATCTAATGTTTATGTGTACGTGTCTAACTGAACATTAGCACGCTGTCAAAGGCTGAAGAATCCTTTATTTGTGGTGTTGTTGGTTCATTGCGAATCGGGATCAGACTCGGACATGTAACATTATGGGCTAGGGCTCACAAAGCACAACGTCCCGGGGGTTTGTGGTTTTCAGACGGGCTACCAAAACGTAAATAGTGAAATAGCATTCCTTTCTTGATGTGCGTTCACTTTCTTGACTTGATATTTGAAGGAAAATTACAATCGCAGAAGTTTTGATCATGCCGTCTGCAATGTACTTGGCGCGTGTGTGTGTGATGCATGGTTCGCGCTTATATCCACCGATCGGGTGGGCCAAGTAATACAAAAATAACATTCCAATCAATCACGGGTGGATGAGAGGTAAATCATTGTGTTCGTTTGATAAAGATATTTTGCGAGCCTTGTGGGGCGAATCATTTCGGTTGCCTTTTCTCACAGGCTTTCAAAACAATTCCTTGTGTAGCCTACTCACAGGGGGAGCAGAAGCTCATTAAATATGCAAAACTCTTATCCAATCCTAGCCGTGGGCATTTAATTCCAAGTCTTCAGTGCGGCACGCCCATCAAAACACAGTGTTTCTTGAGAGAACTTCAAAACCAGGGTAGAAAATAGCCTATTAATTATTAATTATGATGTTTTGTATGTAAAAACCATGCGGACGTCATAAGTTGACCTCAGACAACAGTATAAAATAATAAAAAAGCCAGTTCATGACCCCTTTATAGGGATGGTTCACAGAAAAATGTTGGTAACCAAACAGTTTTGATTAACATTGACATCTATTGTATGGGCAATAAAAAACAACAGCAAAAAAACAGAGGGACCGTTTACAGGACACTGTTTTCAACTAAAAATATTTGGTCGTTCATTTAGCTTAGTTCAAGTTTTTGAAAACGATACCGTTATCGCCTCAGTGTAAACTACAAAAACACAAATTTGTGAAGACTTTGACGTGTTTCTTTACAAAGTGACATCGCCAACTAATGGCCTGGCATGTACAATACAGCGCTTTTAGTTGTTTTTGGCGATCTGTGTGAACGGGGATCGTTTTGACAACGGTGTTGTTTGTACAAAAAAACCCCAAAGGAAATACTTTTCAGTTTTTAGTACGTCATTGTCGTGTAAACGTACAAGGACATTCCTCAAAATATCTTTTGTTTTGGATGAACAATCTCTTTAATCTTTGGTAGAGGGGAAATTACCAATGAATAACAACTTTTTACCCATTAAATTTAGTGACACATTTTTTACAAACAAATCAAAATAATTGGAAAAAATAAATCGCAATATAAACTTGTTCAGCCATACAGTGTGTGTTTTTTCCCCTTGTCCTTTTGCTCACTTCTTTGCGCTCACACACACTCACCCCCCCCCCCAAAAAAATACACATCATCTCAGCCGCAGCCTTCAGTTGCCTGGGTGGCTGCTGTGACCATCACCATTACCCTCACATTAAATTACCTTCATCTCCTCTCACCCACAGTGCAATTTCTATTCCAGTCCTGGCCAGCAAATAGAATTTAGATAGCACAAGAAGAGCTGGAAGCATCTGGTATAAAATTTGCAGGGGAGGAGGATCTGCTCCCTATCCCTCCTTATTTTTCTGGCTCTCGCCCTTATAAAAGAATACACTTTAAATTTAAATCGCCAGAGCACTAAAAGTTTACTGCCCCATTACTGTGGCGGGAAGATTTCCACTGTAAAGAGTGATGCGGGGACAGGCCGGACCTCATATCAGCATGCAGACGGCATGGGGCTCATCGATCGATAGGGCTGCTGCTGCCATCCGGAAGGACGGAATCAGCTGCTGGTGCTGCTGTTTTTTTGTGTGTGTGTTTGTGTGTTTCAGCAGGGCATGGGTGTCCAGCACGGCCCACTGGCCATGCCTGTCAACTTGTTTACGCACCAGCTAAAGTGATGACTAGAGGTACAAGGACAGGCCCTGCTAGCAGGCTTTAGCCACTGCAGGCAGCTCGACTCAAAACAAGAGCTCAGGCCGCACACACATCCATCACGGCGTTGGCCTGGTGGCTGCTGTTCGGGAGCACTCGTACAGGGTCATTAGAGATTGAGGGACCTGTCAAATTTACGACACTTGCTATTCTGCAGATACATGTTACAAGTTGATAACCTTAGCACTGATCTAGAGGGACATGTTTGGCCAGGTGGCCAGGTTTCTCTCTGTCTCTGGAAGGCTGTTGCACATTGCAATTGGTTTGATTGGTCCTTGTTAAGATGCAGGAAGAAGAAAACATCTCATTTTTCAATTTTATATCTGGCCTTTTTGGCATTTTATTGACAGAAATAGAGCAAGAAGGAGGAAGGGGTATCGTGAAATGAGTGCAAATTCTGGCAGCACGCACACTACTCGTCTGGCTGACATTTTGGTTTTTAAATTTAGTTGTAGTATTTTACAAATTATTGAATTAATTATTTGCAGAATTTTTGTGAATTTTAGTAAATTGCAACTTTATAAACATTCCCACAGTAAAGGATGAATTAGATTTTTTTTTTAATGCACCTATGTGAAAATACATGGATTAAAAAGAGGAACGTTTTAAGTCAGTCTGTTATTAATTGTATAATGATTATTTATCTGAAACCCTTGGTTGGAGGTTTTAATCTTCAGTGTGTAACTCGTCCTGGGGTACAGCCAGTCACGACTTTTTCCTGAAACCTTAGTGACTTTGTTGCACGTTCATTATTCAAACCACATTTGCTCAACAATATTAAACTGTTGTTAATGATGTCATCACACAGGTGGTGGAGTAATAACATGTCAGATTATTGCTGTAAATAATGGCATCGGAGGACTACCTTGCTATTTTTGTTCTTTGTTGTTTTGCTTTTACTCCAGATGTTTGATTCAGTTTGAGGTTCTCTCTCACATCATACTCCAGGGTTCCCCTGGGTTCTAGAGTACATTCGTCCAATGCATTCTTCAAAAAATGGCACTTTCATTCTCTTGAACATGCATAGATGTAGAATGAAATGTGTATAAACAGTATATGGAATTGAAGATGTATAGATTGTGCTGCATGTTAGTTTGCTTATTTGTCCACGTCATGCTAAATAGAAACTATGCTTCAATCCACAGGTTGAGAGCTGTGGTTCCAACCACACAACTCTGCAATGTTGTTTGCAAACTATGGTTTCAAGCTACACTGAATCGTTTAATGTTGTTAACAACAGAGCTTGCTCTAGAGCAGTGGAGGCGTGTTCTCTGAAGTGATGAATCACGCTTCTCTGTCTGGCAATCCGATGGACGAGTCTGGGTTTGGCGGTTGCCAGGAGAACAGTACTTGCCTGACTGCATTGTGCCGAATATAAAGTTTGGTGGAGGGAGGATTATGGTGTGGGGATGTTTTTCAGGGGTTTGGCTTGGCCCCTTAGTTCCAGTGAAAGGAACTCTTAATGCTTCAGCATACCAAGACATTTTGGACAATTTCATGCTCCCAACTGTGCACACCAGTGCACAAAGCAAGGTCCATAAAGACAAGGATGAGCGAGTTTGGTGTGGAGGAACTTGATTGGCCTGCACAGAGTCCTGACCTCAACTCGATCCAACATCAGTGCCTGACCTAATAAATGTGCTTCTAGAAGAATGGTAGAAAAAATCCCATAAACACACTGCTAAACCTTGTGGAAAGCCTTCCCAGAAGAGTTGAAGCTATTATAGCTGCAAAGGGTGGGGCAACTCCAAATTAAACCCTATGGATTTAGAATAGGATGTCATTAAAGTTCATGTGTATGTTAAGGCAGGCGTCCCAAAACTTTTGTCAAATATAGCGTTTCTCTCCCATCCCCACCACAAATATACAAATGTAAATAAGCCTGTAGGTCTCTGAATAACCAAAGTGTGCCATATTATTCAGCTTCGCATTAAGTCGAGGGAGCTCCAGCTGTGATGTCTCAGGTTAATGAGCAGTAGACTTCTGTTGTGTCTGATCTTACACAAACATTCAACTACATGCTATTGTCTTCACGCTGCAGTCACTGAAAGGCCTTCTTTAGGTACTATGGACTCCCTGTGCCCCTTCATTTACGTCAGTAGCTGTCCTGCTCTGATTTAGAGGGCAGCGAATGTTCAGCCTGTTCCTTATTGACCCCTGGCAACCGTGGCACCACACGCTCAATATAGAGCACCGGGACTCTGAATGGCTCCTCTTACTAAGCTAACACTTCCACAGAAAAATATTTTACTGCAAGACAGCATAAATATTAGTGGCTGACTTTAATTTACTGTGGTTTGTACACTACCGTTCAAAAGTTCCCCTTATGTTCCCCTAGTGTTGTGAAATATAACTACAATTTAAAATAACTTTTTCTATTTTAATGTTATTTATTACTGTGATGGCAAAACTGAATGGCAGATGGGAAGCTTTTAGCTTAGTTAAAGTTGGCGTATTTTAGAGCGGTTGAAGGCAGTGCTTTACTTGGACAAACTCTCATGTGAGTGTGAGGTATGTGATGGAGAAGTGTTGACCCGGGCCAACACCGGGCCAACTGGCAGCCCAGGATCTGCTTACCTGCTCTGCTCACCTTACCTGCTTGAGCTCTTGAGTGTTTCCCAACCTGAACTCACAGCTATCATCTGCCAGCTTAATTTGTGCATCTCCAAGCCTTCAGTAACAGGATGGTCTATCAAGACATATACACTTCATTTAGTGATTGGCTAAGGTTGCACAGTCAGTGACAGTGAAAATACATTATTATACTATATGAATTATATAATATTAATTACATTATATACATTTTATGAAATTTTTTGTTTATTAATTGCAGATTGAAATTTGTCTCCTGCCTCACTATAAGAATTACTCTTGCTGCTTGTTAATTGTATATTTGATTCTGGTTCTATTCAACCAAACTCATTCTTAAAATTTGGTTCTGAGTCCTATTCAAAGTCTTGAGGAGTCACTTTGATAAACGTTGGTAATCAAAGTTTGTTCAAAAATGGGTATAATTAATAGTTCAATTAATAGGAGACTTCTTTTGCTAGGATTTTTGTTTTTGGTGTCATAATCATTGATCATTATCATAAGCACCTCACATGTACAAGATCGCATTAATGTCTTTTATAACCAAACTGTGACAACCATATTCTGAACATCTGGAATAATGGGCCACATATTTGCATTCATCCTAAAGCAAGGTTCCTCAATGTTGATTAAAACTCTTGCCACATTGTGATTTTGAAGCTTTGAACGTCCCGCAACCTTGTTCACACAGTTGATTTGAGGAAGATTAAAACTGCTGACAGGTGCAAGACATCCCATGTCCTTTCTTCACCTTCTCACTGATCTAACAGACGTAGTGTCTCTTGGAAAGCTTTCTTGGGAAATCCCTCTTTCAAGAAATGTGCAGTCATTTGAGGTTAGGCTGAAGGAAGAGAGTCCATTAAGCTGTGAAACCTCAGAATCCCATGGGGCAATGCCTGAGGGAGCCACGCCTTCTTCTTAACTGATCTAATTCGCTTGGCAGGAAGGAAAGAACGCAGGAGAGAGTGAGATGATGAAGAGAGAGGGCAGAGGAAATGCACTCATTGTGAAAGCCATCAGGAAGCTGTTTTCCTCCTGTGCCGGAGATGAACTTTCAAGCTGAATTTTTACTATTTTATTTTCAACTTTTTTATTGTAATATGGTGAGAGGCGCTGGTTAATGTTGAAAGCACCCCAATTATATTAATCTGTTACAGAGTACTAACCCCTACTCTACTAGGGTTCTCAAACTAACCCCCAACCCTAATTTTTTAAGTTTATGATACACATAAATGCATTAATTAAATTATATAACACAGTAAATTATGTATTATGCAGGACTCTGAATTTTACTTGCCCGACCGGACAAGAAGCCTGATTAAAATGTCAAAAACAAAAAATAACTAGGGAATCACCCGAACGCAAGAATGATTCTGCATTCATTTAGTGTAAGTGGCGATCGATACTGGATAATAATATATAATGTATAACGTACTGACTAACAAGGTTGCGCTGTTGACGGTCGCGCAGCCTCTCGAGGAGAAATTGAAAACAAATGAGCGCCTCTCACACAAAGAAACTCCGTGACATACTGCAGTAAAATGAAATATGGAGTTTTTATATTTATAACAACATATGATACAGTTAAACAACATCAAACGAGCAAGGTTTTATGAATACCATCACAATTGAAAATGTGACACTGATTTCATATGACAGTTCCATAAACAATTAATTAACATCAAGTCACTTACATTTTAGTTGCAATATTGACCATTTTTGTTCTATTTCAGCCGCGAAAATAGTTCCAAACAAGGATCACAACAGAACCACAACGCATCTTACAGTAGGGCTGTCAAAATTGCTCAAAAATGATGTTCGAATATTCCCTCTAAAAAAAGCACGAATATTCGAACTATTCGAACATCTGGTTGCGCATTTTATCAATGACGCGCATTACGTCAATAACAGGACAAATGAATACAAAGAGACATAACTACTTATATAGGTAGTCTATTTAAGTTTAAACATATTTGACAACATATTACCTACACAAAAACAAGTAAATCAACTAATGGCTAAAGACCGCAGACCCCACTCTCTCTCGCCCTCACGCTCTCTGCGCATAACGGCTTAAATGAACAAACACATTTCGAGAGCTGATCAAGAGTTTTGTACAAGCAATTTAAGGTCGCGACTCTTGTCCAAAATATAGCAGGCTTCATTCAGTGATTGAAACAAATATTAATATAAGTTTTACAGCATATTATTGAACGCTCCGAGCGAGCTGTGCTGTGGTAAACATGGAACTTTTCTTTGACATGAAACGGTAAATAATCAAACCAGTGGAAGCAGTGCATTTATCCTTCATTCATGCAATATCTATTCAGGCAGTACCTCGGTTCCATTGCTTGACAGAACTCCCTGAAGCCGCCTCATCCACGACACTGATCGCTCTCATGTCCTTACAAATGAACAAAATTAATTTCTCCGTTATGGCCTCGCGTGTTGCAGACAGAGAGCTTGTGGCGGGCGATGCAAAGTAAGGGTGGTCCAGTTTGCACATACAAATGAGTTGCTTATATTTATAAAACGAGCCTAAAAAAGCATAAAAAAGTCAGTTTAATAAAGAAAAGTGAAACTAAGTGAAAACTCACTAAAGTGTTTAGTGAAATTATGAAACATTTAGATATCATAAATTGAGTTGTATTAGTTAACGTTACATTTCTACATACATTTTGTTCTCATGTCACAAGTAATATCAAGGTTTATTTTGATCTGTTTTACATGATTCTTTTGTAGTGTGGTTTTCGGTGAAGTGTACTAAAATAAATATCGTCACCTGTGTACATTAGCCCACTTCTTCTCGACGCTTTTCCTGATAGTTTATAGAACAATTACTCCGAGTCGCCATCTGTCGTTTCAAAGAAAAGCACAACGCCGAGCGCGTCAAATATAAACGCCTCGTCCGTTTGGGGAGGAGCGCGCGCAGTCAGCGGGGGCTCGCGCTCTGGAGACGGGCCAAAGTACACAAGGCTTCAGGCGCGCTAGCGCGCCCACTCGCAAAGCAGACAGCCACGCCTCTACTACCGCGGGCGTTTTTTCCCCACATTTTTTTATTTATTCGAATATTAATTTTCACCTTCGAAATTCGTTTTTTAAAAACTATTCGAATATATATTCGAATTTAGAATATTCGTTGACAGCCCTATCTTACAGCAACAGTGTATCACTGAATGATTCAGCGTTTTGAATGAATCGGTTGAATCAAAGATTCAATGACCTATTCATAAACGAATAGGTCTTGAATGAATCAGCTGTTTGAGCGAATCGACTCAATGACTCACTCGACTCACTCGACTCAAGACGGTCACCTGCAGCCACCTAATTTTTGTATATTCAAAAAATATTTAAATCAATCTCATAACATTATTTAATGTAGTTGTTTGGTAACAGCCCTAATATTTCTTCAGAATAAATTATATTTAACACAAAAACAAATAAACTTTCAGGACAAGCAAATGTTTTACTTGGAATGACAGATTTACTTGTACGAAGCACGCGAACAGGCTTAATTTTGAGCCCTGTATTATGTATTAAAAACTTTTATGTTTTATATTTTTAATGCATTGATCCTCTGAAAGCCCTCAATATTTTGTAAGCCTTTTTATAGTATTTTTTTTTTTTTTTTTTTTTTGTATTTCTCTGATGTGTATGATGTGCTTTATATTACTGCTGAATGAATTTATTAACTCAAAATTAACAATTATCTCATAACAATTAAGATTCCATTTTAATTTATTGCCGTATTGTAACAGTAAAATTATACTTCCCCGATTTGCTGATTAGAAAAACTGTGTATCTCCGTATCTTCCCATAGGATTTTCTACTAATGTTTGAAGTATTGGCTACAGGGACTTTAAGGTCACTTGACCCTACAACATGTGTCCATCCCAGCAGGCTGCAGGGGCCGTGCACGGTGATGTGTCACTCCTCTCACAGTCACAGCGTGGTATGATCCACTGTCACTTTCTATCATGCGTCTTGTGCCGCTGAAGGTTATTCACCAGATGTGCCTTTATTCTGACTTTCTGTTTCAGCCATGTTCATTACTCTCCTGCTAGCATCACACTGTCATCAAGGTTATTGTTATTTAAACAAAAAATTGTATTTAAAAACTAAGGCCACGTTCACACAGCAACAGAATACAGTTGCCAGTCCTGTATTTGAGTCTTTAATACGGTTACATTCACACTCAGAAAACCTGCGCTGTGTGAACGGAACCGGACTGGACTAGTTTTCTGTCACGCAATACAGTTTGTATATTGTGGGTTTGCATGTGTGGTTTCATCTGAAGGTTTTAGATCCAGTCACTGTTCTCCACCGGAGCTTCTCCCGTCAGTTTTGTGTTCTATGCGCAACTCACATGCTCCTCTCTCCACCCAGATGTTAAAGCTGCTGTCGGTTAAAGGGATAGTTCACACAAAAATTTCCTATTAATTTAGTCACCATTAGGCCATCCAAGGCCGTCTTTTTTTCTTCAGTAGAACAGTAAACAAGATTGCGCTCCAGACTTTAATGAACTCGAAGCTTGTCGTATCAAAAGTGATAATACTTTACCATTTTATGGACGTTGCCATCTTTGATATTAAGCGAATATAGGCTTGACTCCTGTTGCATGGTCATACAGACAGTTCGAGATACTACTGTACATTGCTGTTTGAACGGGACTCAAACCTGTAAGGAAATGCAGTTCAACCCCCCCCCCCCCCCCAAAAAAAAAAAAAATTTGTGAATGTATATAGTTCTAGTAAAAAGGTCATCTCACACATTTATTTTCATGTTGTTTGACTGTTTTTCTTTCACAAGCAGACTTCATCATCTCCGTTATTTTATTGTCCTAGCTTTGTCAGGCTGATCCCTGATCCCTTTCGAATGATTCCATTCGCTGGGAGGCTTTCTGAATACTTAAGGCTCTGCTGTAGACTTAAAAGTCTAGAGTGCTCCGAGAGAGCCTGCAAGGTCCCTTAAGGGTGTGTGTATATTTGAGACGCATCACAGTACATCGGAACATCGAGCTCAGCGTTCTTAGACATCAGGTAGTATTTTGAGGAGCACTCATGAAATATTAACTAATATAGGCCATTGCTGTTCTCCTAGAAGGGCTTGAATGGCAAAATAAAGTTACAGCGTGTCTCTTCGGAAAAAGTGCCTTTTTGTCATTGTGTTTCCAGAATTCCAATTTAAGATAAGGCACACTTGCAATCACATATTAAGATAAAAGCCATGATGAAATTTAAGTAGCAACAGATCTTTTCTACTGTATGTGATGTATATCTGGAAAGGATTATTGAAAAAAATGTAGGGCGGGATCAGTGGTGTGCTTTATATATATATATATATATATATATATATATATATATATATATATATATATATATATCTCAATTGTAAATTTATGTTCCTGTTACACTTAATTTTCATGGTTAAATTAACATTTAATAAAGGGAGACCAAATACAATTCTATTTTGTATTTTTACATTATGTCCTATTTATTAAATCCAAGTTGACATTTAATCAGGTTAGTGTTTTCACACATTTTCACATTTATTCCAAAATAATAACTAAAGGCAGTACCAATTTAATCAATTAGTTTTATTTGTGAACTAATGTTCAGCTTTTGTTTTTAATAGTCAACTTATTTTCAGCAGTCATCAAGCTTGTACACACTGGTCACAGACACAAAGATGTATCTTTAATTTCCCCAAGCTGATTGTTCACTAAAACCCCCCACAGTCATCATGTTTTCAGGCCATTTATCGCATGAACCAATCATATCCAATCATAACCGATCATATCCAATCATAGTGCGATGGAGACATTGCCAATAAAACAATAAAACTACAATAAAAGAAAAGAAATCACCAGTTGTACAATGTTTCCAAATTCAGTTTGTATACTTATTCATATTCATATTTATAAGTTTCACCTTTGTTGTAGCAACTACTCTTGATGGAATTGTTAGACATAATAAAGTGAGAATTGCATACAAATGTAATTTAAAAGAATATTGGCACAATGGCACACATAAATATTTGGATGAACAATATAAAGTGGTACAATGACCATTAATATTAGTTTTTTTTTATTATATAATATATTATATAATTTATTGTACAAGCTCCATTCCATTTTTACATACATTCATATTACATTTGCTGTCATCGAACTCTCTTAAAAGTTCATCTTTAAAAATACAACTAAATCTTTATCAAATCTTAAAATGAGTGTAATATTTTGTATATATAATAAATAAGTATAATATTGTTATGCCTAAATTCACTTGATTTTGGTTTGTGTTTTATTTAGACAAAATAATATAGAATACAGGCTATTTATCTGGTTATTGACCTGAATTTTAATCATTTTCTATAATATCCAAAGCGACTTTACATTCAGTGCATTTAAGGTATGCATTTTTTTTAGCGTTGTACTTGGGAGTCAAACTAACAACTTTGCACACTGTTGAACCAGTTGAGATGCAGGAACGCACCTTTAGAGTGGATGAAAAACTGATGTTAGCATGTACTGTATGTGTGAGGTTTTTCCAGATTGTAGTAAACCAGTTTTCGCTTTGTCACCATTCCAACTTGATGTTGCTTTCGAAGAAACCAGATTACGCCCAGTGTGAAATCAGTCTGTAGTCGTAGAGAAGGTCTCACTCTCATTTTTTAATTGTTTTAACCCTTGCAGCCTGAAGTGGCAGAATTAAACTACAGAGCACTAGAGAGAATAGAACATTATAGAGTTTCATCAAGCGCGCTAAGCTAGCTCTTTTGATATGAGCCTCTGTCTGTGGGGGGCTATTTTTAGCCGGGATTATTATTGCTGTATACTCTGCTGCAGCGCTCACTTCGCGCTGGAAGATTGAAGTCTTCACATACGGCTCGCCCCAAAAGTCTGGAGTCCTGACTAGCATGACTAGAATATGCTGAACTTCCACTGACGACTTTTGAGTCGTCCTTTTTAAATACTTCCTTGGTCACTCTGCTGCAATACCATATTCATTTTTTGCAATGCAAATCAGACTTGGGCTGCTCCCTGGGGATAAGGAATCAGCATTAGCTGCACAGGATGTTCAGTTTAACCCTGCTGTTCTATTGAGTAGCGCGACTTCATTTACACAGTTGTTTATTCAACTGCTCCATCACAAATCCTATCGCGTGGATAAACAGGCATAGGCTCTAACATCCACTACCCCATGAGGTGCACCCTGCCTCTAATGGCTGACCCAGCTGCATCATTTAGGCAGGTTGGGCCCCCCCTGTCACGTCACCTTGTCCTGGGTCTGGCTTTGGAGCATTGTGGCAGCTGCTGGGCTGTTGTGGCCTCGTGACGAGGTCCAGAGAGGGTGGGTAGGCCCCCAGAGAGACGAGATGGGACAGCTCCCCTTAGCGCCGAAGGGGCCGACCTCCTTCTTGCACACGGACCCCTTTTGAATAACAGCTCCTCCAGGAACAAAGCGGGCAGCCGGATGTATAAAGCCCACAGATGGCACTAAGCGAAGGGGCCATATCAATAATAATGGACAGCAGACAAAAAGCTGGGCCTCTGTAAGGATTAAGCCCACTTGGGCCTCCTTCACTCCTGTACAGTGTGTCTGGGATGGGGTTAACCCCTTTTCCAAGGGCGCTGCGGCGCATCTGCTCTCAGCCAACTCATGTGCCAAAAGTGTGCATTAAGTGCCCGGAATTCTGCTGCATTATGCGCCACATGACGTTGCCAAGGAGATGCTTAGTCTTCCAGAGTTCGACTCTATTGTTCCCTTCAAGTGTCTGAATTCACAACACAAACAGTTTCACTTGTGCATTGTTTGGTGTTGCTTGACGTAACACCTTTCTCTCAAGAATCCGGGAGTCTTGCAAGGTTTGACGTTGATGTCTAAATATTCCGTCGTTATTGTAAAAACAAATTCTTCGGGCTCACTTTTATGGACTTTTGGTGTCGTAGACTTGGTCAAGTCCTCTAAAGGTCCTGTGGGCTTTAAATCACCGGAGCTATTAGCTAAAGTGAGTGTTGCCGCTGAAAAAACAGATGCATTGAAATGAGCAGTCTTTGTCGTTTCCTAGTGTCCCTTGTAGGGGTGCCAGACGCCTCTTTCGCCAGCACACTACAGAGGAAAGCACAAAAGCAGTTTTGAGTGAGGAATGCTGGCCAGGTGGCAGCTGGAGATCTCTGGAGAAATAAAGTTGGTGGAGTGATCTGTAGTAGTTTGTGGTTGACTTTTTCTTACCCGGTTTTTTACCCATAACCATTTTACTGTGGTCCTTAAAGGTAAATGCAAAGAGTGAGCGTGTTTACGGTATTGTTTGTTTTTACAACTGCTAATAACCCTTAGAATAGTATGTTTCCTGGAAGTCACAATTCCCACTTCAGCAGGTGCTTGAAGATTAGCACCTACAACGCACATGCAATGCACATCCTCACCTATTGTTTCCATGCAGCACCAAGGAAACGTAATGTGTTTGAGGTACACTGGCTTCCACTGATTAATCTGTAACTCACAAGTGTCCTATTGTCATGAGAATTGCTTCAATAGAATGATGTTTGGACAACAAGGTTGTCTAGGTTCTTGAAAACCTCAGGTTGGTCAACAAACTACAGTAGCATGTTTAAATCCATTGTGTCAATGTTGCTTCACCTCTTTGTTTCGCACTTCCTTTTAGTCGGGTTGCTCTGTTTTGGACTAGCTGTTGTCCTACTCTCAGAAACCACAATACCTTACTGTCTCAATGTCAGGAAATGTAACTGATGTTAGACTGCTTTCAGGGTTTCAATGAAGGAAGTCTGCCCTAAGTAACAATAATAAAACCACCAATCATCTCTCCTCAGCGTGATGTGATGTGCCTAATACCACAAACATGTTTTTACAAAAAAGTTTACTAAAATACTTAGCTTAAAAATAAATATAATAGCAATTTGTTGGTTAATTTAGCAGAAAAGTCGAAATACTAAATAAGGTGCTATCAAAACAACGGCCTATCGTTCTGACACTGTATCATTGGCTCAACCAATGGAATGAGTTTGGGGTGGGTCTATCTGTTTGTCTGGCTAATGGCAGACCAGATAATTTTTTGGTTCTTTTGTTGTACACTTCAGGTTTTATGCTGTTTTAAGTAGTCTACCTGGGAAACTGACTTTCCACTTGATACTAGTTTTATTAACTACACTATCATTCAAAGGTTTGGGGTTAAGACTTTTTAATGTTTTTAAAAAGAAGTTATGCTCACCAAGGCTGCATTTATGTAAACAAAAAATATATTGAAAACAATAATATTGTCATGTGAAATATAATTATACCTTTAAAAAAAAATGACTGTTTTATTTTGTAAATATTTTAAAATGTATTTTATTCCTGTGATGGCAAAGCTGAATTTTCAACATTACAGTCTTCAGTGTCACATGATCCTTCAGAAATCATTTTAATGTGTTGATTCTTATCAATGTTGAAAACAGTTCTACTTAATATTTTTGTGGAAACCGTGATACATTTTCTTCTCGTAATTCTTTGATGAATGGAAAGTTCAAAATAAAATAATAATTGTATTACTCTTTTCAAATAAATGTTAAGTCTTCACTGTCACTTTAGATAAATGTAATGCTTCCTTGCTGAATAAAATAATTGATTTCTTAAAAACAACAACAAAAAGACTTAGCCCCAAACTTTTGAACAGTGGTGCAAAAATTATAATATATTATACTGTATATGTATATACAGCTCAGTGCATCCATATACAGATATAATGCTTTTGAAAACTACACCATACAATTCGTTTTTCGTGTACTTTATCTCAGGTGAAGAAATCTGTTTTCAGAAAGATGATAATGCCATCTAAATATAGATCGCACCTGCGCTGACAAGATTCTCCAAAGACTCTACCTATACTAAACTGTCCTATATGGAAAGTTGCATAAGCTACGCCAGGGAGTGTAATGCCATATAACAACAATGCATTGGCATAAGGTGTAATACAGCAACAAAAAAAGAAACTGACTCAGCTAGCAATAGTACAATATGTTTTGTTGATTTCTGTAGGCAGGACCAGTTTTATAATTCGTGTGCATAGCTGAGTAAAACTTTGTGGCTATACTGATTAGTCTGAATGACATGCAGTGAGTGCCAAAGAGGAAATGGGCATTTCACTGCTAAAGCATCTCAATGAGAAGTGGCTATTTTGGGCCTTGCTCGTTGAAAGTTTCAGTTTAAACAATGTGTGTATTGGTAATTTCAAACCATGTTTGGGCTCGACTCAGTTGTTCCCTGCTACCTTGAAACGATCGATAAGGATGAGGCAGAGTAAACAAAGAGTTAGTTTGTTAGTTCAAAAGCAGCGGTGTTTCTTGCATGAAGCCCCCACTTCCTCCCATTTCCATTATACCATTAAATCCCACCCCCATTAAAAATACAACTGTCTTTGTGTTCACAAGGTTTTTTCATTGCGATGCAAATGAGGAAGTCCGTGGTGCCAGTCTAACTCAACAAAACAAACGTTTCTTTTATACACTTCTATCACAATTTCCTGTTTTCAATGGGACTCCACTATTAGACGACTTACTATAATGAAGGGGACAAGAGAAAAAAAAAATCAAGAACAATAAACCAGTGTTTCATTGTTGCGGTCACAGGGTACTCCACACTTTTTACGTCTCAGTTCAATATGGCCCCTAAAAGCAGGCTGAACAGGCTCCTTGGCGAGTGAAGAGATCCTTCTTATCAGCATCTCGTGTTACAAGAGTGAGGATTGACGTGTGTAAGTTGCTCAAACAGAAGGTTCTTGTTCGCTTGTGACCTTGAGTGAGAACCAACTCCAAACCTCAGTCTCAAACTCAAAGCCTATGAGGACACTATATTTTGCTTCTATGGACAATTATGAAATCAGCAGCCGTTGAGTGTCAAAGAAACAAAAAATGGTTATCGTTTACTCACACACGATACTCTATTATAAGTCAAAGTAACCCTTAATTATTCAGTTATTGGCTGGCAAAACAGTCCGGTATATAAAATCCATAAAAAGAGGTTGACCACTGCATGACCTCACATCCACAAGTAAAAGGAGGTTGAGTCATCATGATAGCCAACACAGTAAGAGTAATGCACGGCGCCACCATCAGTCCAGGAAGGGGAACAGATGCCCACTTTGAGTGTGCAAGAATAACATCAGCAACGTAGGTCTTCCAATAAGTGGTCTTTAATAAGGCAAACATCACTATTACTATTTCTCACTTAATTTCAATATAAATAAAATTCCCATCAAATGTGTAATCCCTGTAGCCAGAGTTCACATCAAATATGTATAATTTGTCACAAATGTTTGCTCAAATTGAAGGATTAGTTCACTCTGTCTTCTTTCACTCACCATCATGTCATTACAAAACCGTAGGACTTTATGGAAAAGAAAAAGAGATAAGTTAATGAATGTTTGGTTCCAGTGAATTCAATACTGTTTTTTCACCAAAACAACTGAATCACTTGGACTATTTTTGCTGACACTCTTGGATGACGTAAGTCAAGTTGTATTGAATTTGCCCAACTGGATGTTCATTCAATTATCTTCTTTTGCTCCGCAGAATAATGAAAGTCATGCAGGTGTGGAATGACTTGAGGGTAATGAGGGAAAATATACTTCATTAAATGATGACAGAATTTAAAGAAAAAATACCAAATATAAATTGAAGGGGGTACTTGAGCTACACCTAGAGACCATATACTTGTTGGTGACCTTTATTTGACTTGGGCCAGTTTGCGATCACCTAGCAACACGGTAAAAAAATATTTAGAGCATTTTAGTAACCTTATAGTATTGTGACTTTTCAGTAGATACAACAGGAATCATGAAAATCTTTTGATGTTTTTATTAACCATTCCAGTCAGTAGACATCAAGAGAAAGAAAGGGTACTGGCAAACATAATTTCGCCACAAATGCTAGTCATGTAGATGAGCATTTCTGTAGGATTATTTGTAAAATATTGGTAGCACTTGTTTGTATTAGTAAGGACTCAAGAGAATGTTTTCAGCTTGATTTACAACATCCCTCAAGGTCTGTATGACAGTGTGTGGAGGAATGTGAGGTCTTTTTTTCATTGAGTGTGTGTGAGAGGTGCAGTGGTGGTGTGGGTAAACACCATTCCTGGCTTCAGCCCTGGCCCACGCCTGCTTGGGCAGCCATTGATGTTGCACGCGTGCCTCCGTCCACACATAGGGGTCAATGTGATTTTAATGGCGGTTAAGTGTGCGCAGACAAGCAGGCTTTTGTAGAGGGGGGTGAAACAACAGACCTCTTTTATCACCCTTGCTTTGTCCAAGCTGTTGAAAGGACAGTGAGTGGGACACGCCATGTTTCGCTTTACTACTGAGAGTCAAATGTGCAATTGCAAGCTTGTCGGATGCTTGCAGAAATTTCTTGTCAGTTGTTTGTACAGTTCAAATATCATTTGGTTATCACCTACTTGCAATCTATACACTTTGAATAATGAAAAATATTCTCGTTGTTCTCCCATACGTCCCTCCTTTCTCTGGGTCCAAAAATGCTTGCCAATTGTCAAATGCAAGTAAAACTGACTTTATTAATAAATGCATTATAATAATAATAATTGTTATTGATAGAATTATTATTAATATCATGTATTTTTATATATATATATATATATATATATATATATATATATATATATATATATATATATATATATATATATATATATGCACATATGCATGCACGCACGCACGCACACACACACTGTTAACCTGAATTAGTTGGGCTAACTCAAAACACTGAGGTAATCAGTTACATCAAATTTTTTGAGTTATGATGTTCCCCAATTTTAAGTAAGCAGAACCATCAAGTTTTGAGTTTGTAGTACTTGTGCATGTTAATTGCTCCTAACTTGAAGTACTGAGTTAGTTAAATCATACATTTTGATAACAATTAATATAAAATATTTAGTCAATTTACTTTTTTATTTTGAGTTCTTGCTAATCAAATGAGTTATTTACTTCACTGTAAACCCTAAGTTCTCAGAACTCCAAAAAGTTAAATGAAAAATAATCAAGAAATATTTTGCTAGCTCTAACAAACTAATTCAGAAAATGGCAACTTGCTTATTTGCAAACATGTTAACAGTAGCATGGTATAGCACTTAGGGAATGAGTACAGCAACTTAAAACATGTAACTTACCTGCTCTCAAACCAAGCCGCATTCACCCTGGTAACTCTCCAAAAACCCACATTAACAGGAACTATATTCATTAGTATATCAAATCATTAATCACTACTAAATTAATACCATTAATTTTGCACAAACATTATATAACACTTAATTTGAGCATTTACTCTCCCTTTCGAGTGTCAAAGCATGCTGGGAAATAAAAAATCCCAGCCCAGTTTCAGTTAAACTTAAGTTAGTCTAAAAATTAAAGGAAATGAGTTCATACAACTCAAAACAATGAAACAGTTTTTTTTTTATGTCAGTGCTGTAAACTCAAAAGAAAAAGAAAGTTCATTTAACTGAACTAATTTGTTTAATTTAAGTTTGTCCTACTCAAACCAATTAAGTATTTTAAGCGTTGGGGTTTACAGTGTATTTATATATTAATATTTATTATTTTTTATAGTGGCACTGATGTTGGGGGAGAAGGCATGGCTCTTTGTTTAATTTAAGTCTGTCATACTAAAACCAATTTTTTTATTAATATTATATAAGTTTTATATGAATAAATACTATGTAAAATACAAGTTCATGGTTGGTTAGTACCATATCAGTCCTGTACATTTACCTGCCATTTTTAGGTGTGGCAAAAATGACATTTTATCCCCTGGATATGACTATGCTACGCTACTCATTTCAACAGACTTGCACTTTTACATGCAGATGCTCTGGTCCAATCCTGCAGGATGTAAAAATAGCCTGTAGCACCTTCAGATCTCTGCCTTGATGGGTGATTCTGTATCTAATGGCCCTTTAAGTCTTGGACCTCATTCACTAGTACAGTGTATATAGGACAGCTGATTCATGTCATGCTGTATAGAACTGGCTGTCCTGTTTAGCAGAGTTAAGATGATGGGGTATAAGAACTGGAAGTGAAGGTACTGTTCCTGCAAAGTTTGTGCCTGGACAAGGTGGTCATGAGTTCAAATAAATGAGATAGGATTCTGAATACAGGGAATTTGTCTGCACATGGTTACTATCCATCCCCCAAAGTAAACCCTCACTCAAATGTATAGATGTTCAGCAGGTCTGTTGGAGACTTTATCTTCACGCCTTGCACATCTGTAGCCAGCCTCAAGAACATCAAGGCAACATTAAACTTTTCAAATACCTAATATCAGTTTATTTTTTACTATATCATCATACAGTTGTGCTCTGAATGAGAGACACTTCATTCTGTTTCCCAGACTGCTGTTCTTCCATTCACGAGCAAAGTCATACAACTCTTTGTGGATGTACTTTTCCTCCTGCACGGTTGGCTATCAATAATTCACTTCCCGTTTTTCTTGAAATCTTTTAACCCAACTTTTACACACAAGACTCCAGCAGCCACTGCTCTCCTGGTAATTATAGCAGCAGCTGCTTACAGAGTGGCCTCCCTAACAGCTTTCTCTATGGGTTATGAGTGTGTGTGTGTGTGTGTGTGTGTGTGTGTGAAATGGAACACCTGTTTGTTGTGGGGTCTCCAGATGACTGCTGTTGTCAGAGCCCACAGATGGGGGAAAGTGAAGGGGACTCGGCTCCCACCCCTTCGCTATTCTCGCGCAGGTTCCCTGCTGATCCGTCTCGCGGCCGCTCGCAGAAAGAATGAGACGGTCAGCTGGCTCACCCCAGAAATACCGCAGCAGACTCTGCTTTTGTCGTCTATTCCCTCCTCCCTCACTTTCTCTGGCTACGTCCCATACTGTAAATCCCCCAAAAAACGATGATTATACCCAGGAGATTATTCTAACACCTTTTTCTTATTACAATTTTTTCTGAACCGAATCAGGTAACGATGTGGAAAAGAGTTAGCCACATGAGCACCACTATTCCATTGGCGTCTTTGGCAAGCTAGTAGACTAGTGAAGCTCTGTCTGCACCAGAGGTTGTGCTAATAATAATCATTATCTGTCACTTTGACAGACATGGTTGTACATAGTACATACTCTATTTTTATCCATCTGTAAAATGTTGTACAACTTGGTATTTTTTAATGTGACATTAATATCATAAGAACCTTTGTGGCAGGGGAATGCAGATCATATTTTTATCTGTTAAAATAATGGAAAGCATATTATAATATCCATTCATGTTTTTAAAATTCTGTAAATGACATTTTTGTTGAATCAAACTTTGGTTTGTATTGTTTAGCATTTCATTCATTTGTCAATGTTTCTTGTGCAGCTATGACCTTATAATCAGGTCAGAACAACCAGAACAGAAGCAACTGGTTCAGAGGGGCTGCTGTGAGAAAGACTGGCCTTTTGTTAGGGAGCCTTGTCAAGACCACTGAAGATGGTTATGCATGGTTATGAAGAAAAAAGTAGTTTCTCTATAGAACTTATGGAACATTCACTCTTCACAATCTAATCAGTTCCTGATGGATAAATCAAATTACACCCTTAACTTTTTTTCACTTTGAATATTATATTTGACTTGTCAACAAATGGGTTAAATGGGTTGCGTATGCCATTTCATGTTGACTTTAAAGTCTCTTATGCTAACCAAGGCTGCATTTAATTGTTCAAAAGTACAGTATAAACAGTAATATTGTGAAATATTATAACAATTAAGATTTTCTATTTGAATATAAAATGTAATTTATTCCTGATTTTGATGCATAATTACTCCAGTTTTCAGTGTTGTGATCCTTTAGAAATCATTTTAATATGCGGATTTGGTTTTCAAGAAACATTTCTTCTTATAATCAATGTTGAAACACAGTCGTGCTTCTTAATATTTTTGTGGAAACTGCGATGCGTTCATTATTGTTGTGTTCATTATTGTTATATGTTATGAATGGAAAGAACAGCATTTGTTTCAAATAGAAAGTAAAGGAATAGTTCACCCTAAAATTTAAATTCTGTCACCATTTATTCACCCTCAACTTGTTCCTGTATGAGTTTCTTTCTTCTGCTGACCACAAAAGAAGATGTTTTAAAGAATGTCGGTAACCAGACATCTGATGGTCCTCATTGACTTCCATAGTAGGAAAAAAAATACTATGGGGAACATCAATAAGTCAATGGGGAACATCAACAAGTTGAGGGTGAGTAAATGATGACAGAATTTTCATTTTAGGGTGAACTATTCCTTTAACATTTTTAATGTCTTTATTGTGACTTTTTTGATCAATTTGATCTGTCCTTCCTGAATCTTTCAGAAAAAAATTAATTGACCCCAAACTTTTGCATACCTAATGCATGTAATTATTATTTTTTAAATTGTATTATTGTAAATAATCTTCATCTTTGGATTGACAGTTCTTATATACTGAACCTGGTTCGCATTCACATTGCGTGCGTTCAGACACATCCCGTAAAGACACGTGACATCAGGATGTGATGTGTAATGTCTCCGCATCGTCTTAAGTTTGCTTATGATGTGCGATTTCTCTCTCTCTTGAGACCACCCTTGCATTTTTTTTCCTGATTTGATCATAAACTAGGGCATCGCGTACCGTCCCACTAAGCTGGCGAACGGTCTCCGCTTCAGTGTCATCACTACGACACACCCCTTACGGCATTGATCCTGCCTTTTGTTCAGACAGGACGCATTCCAGGACTGATCTTGGCAATGTTACTAGGTCCCCATCCCGGAATCGATCTCGGGATCAATCCCGGGACGTGTTTGCGTTCACACAGAAGGCACTCTAGCAATTTTATGGCAATTTTCTGGGATGAACGCTCTGTGTGAAAGGGGCTATTGATAGGAACTATTCCATATTGTTCGTCCTGACAGTGCAGCTCAGCTGGCAGCCAGATTAATTCTTTGAATTTATTACAGTTCTCAAACGGATTCCCTGCTTCACTTTTGTGCTTTGTTCTTTTGCTTACAGCAGGGCTGTTTTTGATGACCTACTCTCAGTTTTTGTATACTTTGCATGCTTTTACGTCCCTCTTCATCACTTTAGGTTGATGTCTTCAGTGAGCTGCGAGTAGAGCATGTCTGAAGAGGAGAAGCTAGACTAATCCTGGGATTAAAAGGCTACAGTTTGTGTGGGCTAGATTAGGAGAGTGGAATCTGTTTTTAACCTTCGAAAAAGTGGCCACTGCAAAGACCGCAGAGAGGTTGGTAATCCAGGATGTTTGAGCAGGCTAATTTCAGCAGCAGAATAAAGGGCAGCGGCCAATCCTGCCGGCTGCGGGGTGGGCAGGTGTATGGGTGGGATTAGTATCGAGCAGGGGCTTCAGAGAGGCTTTACTTTAGCGTGTGCTATACTGTCTGCACGTCGACCTCAGGTTTATTGCTGCTCGTCTGCTCTATGTTGGATGCAAAGCTTGTTTAGGGATGAAGGATGATGGGAACGTCTCATCAATACAAGAGCCAGACATTTCAGTTGCGTTGCTGTGGGTGCAAATGTAATTACATTTAACATACGCCCCCTCAGTGCATCACAGCAGAGCTTTAGTGATAGATTAGCACTCCAGGTCCTGACCTTAATTCTGTCATAGCAAAATTTGACCCTGTCACTCATAGGTGTTGATGGTAATTTGATTTGAGGTGTAGTGGTCCATGTAGGTCCAGCCTGAGGTGCAAGTAATTAGGCCAAAGGGAAGGGGATTTAGTAGCTGGTAACCAGGTAAAAGAGGGTATGCATGGGGTATACTTCCATTTTTCACATGCTGTTATGTCTCGCACATAGAAAAACATTCTAGCTAGGAATAGTTCATCCAAAAAATTCTGTCATCCTTTATTCACCCATCTTATTGTTACAAAACTGTGACGTTCCTTCTTTTTTTGGTCTATGCAATGAAAGACAATGGTCACCCATACTGTTTGGTTACCAACATTCTATTATGTTTCACAGAAGAAAGAAAGCTGTACAGGTTTGGTAAATGATGACAGAATTGTACATTTCTGTTAATATCCTTGGTGAAAATGCCCTTTTTTGACCATGAGCCTTTATACTTGTACAGTATATGCACCTATAACTTCTTTTTGATGCTCCATATTAAAGTTCTAAACTATTTTGTCTAAATACATAAAAAAAAAACAGTTTAAACTTAAATCCGTCTTTTTAAATCCTGCAAGTGAATTTAGGCAACACTGCATTAAGGTGAGGTGACTGAGGTCATATTAGCAAAATGTTGACAAAATTTTACAGAAAAAAAGTCGTGATGTATGAAGCTCAGCCCACACAGAAATGACTGTCGAACCAAGCAACTTTCTGTTGGTCAGCACTGCAAATTCGTAGGACCATTTGAAGGCATTGCAGAATCTGCACGAGGAAGTCTTTCGTGGATTGCATAGATTCTTATCTAAATTATTGGATTTAACATTCAAATGTTTTTTGAACAACGATAAATGTGTTGCCATCTTTTATTGTCTGAAATGAGTATTCAATATAGTAGTGGTAGATGGTAGATGACGGCAAAGGACATATGAATTTAAAAATAGAGGAAATGAGTATGAGTTTGTGTTTGTCTCAGCTATCTCTCTTCTTCTACTTCCACTACTTCTTTAACTTCCTATCACTCACCAAATACCTTTCTTTTCCTGTAAGGACACTCTGATCTGCCCAATACAGCAGTGATGGTCACTGTGACACTCTCACATTCATTACCTGACCCAGCACTCACTCGCTGCCTTTTTATTCCTCTTCCTTTTCTACTATAGATGTTCTTGAGGGAGCATTTCGTTTCTGCAGTGAAGTGTCTCATTGGTGGGTCTCGGTGACCGCTCTTTTCAACAGCAGATTTGCTCTGCCAAAGGCTTTTCCAATGGCCGTATTCATAAGCTGAAACTTCTTCCTAGACCTTAACTGTAATATTGTACATTACTACATAATATTATGTCCAAATGGATTGTCTTGTGTTAAAAATGCTCTGCTGTACTCATTCACTTGCTTGGGTGGCTTAGTGAGGCAGCAAATGACTTGTGTGATAGGAATTCACTTACCTTTTACTGATTCTCTATTAGAAATGATTGCGATTTCAAATTGCACAGTTGAGTTTTACAAGCAGATGAGCAGAGAACGAAACCTTTTGACTCGTATGTTTGCCGTCAGAGAAGCTTTTAGGCTGGAGAAAACTGAGTGCTGTCTGTCATATATATATTGTAGCCACTAACTTTACAGTAAATGCTTTGCTCTTCATATACATTATGTGCAGTATGATACAGCGGCCCTCACAATTTCTCCCATACATCTGAGCATACTGTCAATTTGGCTTCTTTTGGTTTCATTTGCATTTTAGAGGATGATCATGACATGACCATAGTACCATAGTAGTACCATAGTAAACCATTTTTGGGGCATTGCAGTCAGAATGTGGTGAAAGGAAACAATAATGGCATGAAATTGTCTTTCTGTTGAGTTTTTTTTTTCATGAGCTACATGCAGAAAACTACAGCATGACCAGTGTAGTTTGATTCACATAAAATTACTCTTTTGATCCTGTTCTTGTAATGATTCTTTTTTTTGTGAATTGTTTGAACAAGAGTTACTGATTCAAATCTGCCTGACAAATCATTCACTGAATGAACTCACTGAGTCAGAACGATTACTGAATCAACATCTGACTCACTGAAACTCACTGTTTAAATTGCATTTCAACAACAAATTGAAATAGAAACATATCATTAAAAAGTTTGAGTTTAAATCTGCCTTATGTGCCATTTAATTTAACATAAAATATAAAATAAATAATTTATTATTTCTGAAAAATAAGTAGCTATTGAATTTGTTGTCAATCTTAACCACTATTATTAGAGTACACACACACACACACACACCATGGTATTATCATTGTAAACCATACTGTGCCACTTTTTAAATGTGGCAGTGTAGCAATGTAGTAGACTGTCTCAGGATTTATCATCTGATGCACCCTTTTAAGGAGCAGTGAAATATGGAATACAGAAGTCCCTTAACAATTATTTCCTTGCATCACTTGCCAATTAAGTAGTTATTAGTTTGGCTCCTAGTTATAAGTAGAGATGGGAAAAGGAATAGCAGAATCCTCCCTAACCATGTAAATGACGGTTAGCATGGCTTTCAGGAGGGATAAATGCTTGCCATATGGTCTTCTGGCCATGTCCAAGTTTTCAAATTAGCAGCTCTCATCCCTCTCATTACTGCTGTTCCTAATGGAGGGGGAGGGGGGTCGTACACTGCATGGGTGAGGTGGAGGCTGACGTTCCCTTGTCCAATGACTAGTCTGTTCTCTGAGATTGTGAATGATAAATACACAACCATAAATTAGCAGATAAGCTAAGATAGCTCATTCTGGAAGCTCCTGAGAGTCTGCCTGCCTGGCAGCTTTTGGGTATACTGGGCTATTACAGATTTTAAGGTTAGATGGAAATGGAACCATGTGTTATTAATTTTTTTTTGAGATTTTATAATATTGATCACATACGTGACCTCCATTTGGTCACATATGGGCAAAAATGAAAATTGGCAAAAAGCCATCGCTCTACCTCTAAACGGATAGTAAAAAAATATTTTAACACTGAATAAATACCACTCTTCACATGTAGATAATTTCTTAAAATATATATGTATTTTTTACTATCTTTTATATTTATTTCATTTATATTTCATTTCACGTACTATGATAATTTTATTTATTTGTTCACTAAATGAAAAATCTATTATTTACAGTACTAATGTGAAATATTTTAGTACTAATACTAATTTTATATATTAGTTGTCATTTTTTGCAGTTTTTATATTTTATTATTATGTTAACTATAAATTGTTGTTGTAATTGTGACTAACATTAAATATTATTTGCTTACTATTTGTATTTCTTCATTTGTTTACTATATTCAGTGTATATTATGTCATGTTATATTATATTGTTATATATGTGACCCTGGACCACAAAACCAGTCACACGGGTATATTTGTGGCAATAGCCAACAATACACTCTAAAAAAAAAAAAGGTTCTATATTGCACCAAAAATGGTTCTTGGCTCGTAATCATAGGGGAACCTTTTTTAGTGCTATATAGCACCAATTTTGGTGCTTCAGTGGTTCTTCAGCGGTTCTTCAGAGGTTCTTCAGCGGTTCTTCAGAGGTTCTTCACCGGTTCTTTGACTAAGGTGCTATATAGCACCTCTGAAGAACCGCTGAAGAACCACTGAAGCACCAAAATTGGTGCTATATAGCACTAAAAAAGGTTCCCCTATGATTACGAGCCTTTTTTTTTAGAGTGTACATTGTATGGGTCAAAATTATAGATTTTTCTTTTATGCCAAAAATCATTAGGATATTAAGTAAAGATCATGTTCCATGAAGATATTTTGTTAGTGTCCTACCGTAAATATATAAAAAAATTATCATTAGTAGTAATATGCATTTCTAAGGATTTCATTTGGACAACTTTAAAGGCGATTTTCTCAATATTTAGTTTTTTTGCACCCTTAGATTCCAGATTTTCAAATAGTTGTACTGCGGCCAAAAATGATGTATAAATCTCAATTTCCAAAAATTGACCATTATGACTGGTTTTGTGGTCCAGGGTCACATAGTGTATTATATAACATGATTCTGAGTGATGAATTTATCTCTGAACAGTATGTGCTATAGTTGGTGTATATTGGAAAATAAAGGAATTAATGTATACTCGGATAGAGGTAATAGTTCTGAAATAGGACTTTGATAGGGTATTTTTTCCACCATTTGAATTGCTAGTGATCTCTACCACATATGTGAGCAAAACCCCTGAACCCTGTCCCCAGATCACAAAACATCCAGATTACATCAGATTATTTGCGGAAAGAGGATTTTAAAAGAAGGAAAAATCTTTGATCTTTGATTGAAAAAATCAGATTGTTGGCTATTCTCCTGAAAGAAAAAACAGCATTGATACACACTAAAGAAGATCATTAAATCAGTGTTATTAATATGAACTGTAAATATCACAATAATGTGATTGGATTATGAGCACAAGGAGCTTTTGAATCAGCGAGTGTCATTTCAGAGTCTTGCGTGACTTCCCTCTAAATCCTTTCGATGGATCCTCTAGATGCTTTATCATTAGCATCATGATGCAGGTTGCGGTCCGTTCAGCAGGGAACAGCGGGTCATTTGAGATGAGGTCGGTACTGCAGCGGGGTGGACTCTGTGCAATGCAGCTGTGTTTTGGTGAACTCGGCCTGGGGTCAAACACCTCCGCTCTTCACCCTCCTGCCACATCCATCAATGTCTCGGCACGCCCCTTGTACGGCATGCTGGGAATGCTCTGCTCCTGAGCACTCGGACGAGAAGAGAAACGGGGAGTGTGACACTGTAAAGGACTAGGGACTCACATTTGAATTTGCTCTCAAAGTTGTTATAGACTCACCTGATTAACTGTCTCCCACAAGGACTTTAAAGCATTGTGGGTCTCTTTCTTTCACACCCGTTAATGGCCTCTCTTTCACACCCAGACCCTCTCTGAGAATCGCTGCCCAGCTGTGCCACGATCCCAGCCTCTGCAACACACACCAGAGCTGACAGAAGGTGTGTGTGTGTGAGAGAGGACGTTTAGGGCACATGTGTTTCAGCAGAGGGCCTCTTGCGCAGCTGTATTGTGGGAAACAAACAAAGAGTTATTATTGTGTCTGTGGTGAGATGGTGTTATGAGGGGTGAGACGGGGGCTTCGTGTGTGTGTGTGTGTGTTTCTTGGGGATGCTTCTGATTGGGTGATGAGCCACCGCTGCTGTTGGAACTGATTGTTGACTTGCCATCTGCCATCAAGAAAAGTGCGTGTATGGGTGCGCTCCCCGTAGCTGGGTATTGAGTAGTCTGCGTCGTGGAGAGAAGAGGTGGGAGGGAAGGAGTGAATGAGAAAGAGAGAGAGACGCATAAACATGCAGATGTCGCACGACATAATGACTGGAACTCCAGACTCGATTTCGTGCCGCTGTTTGTATGACTAGTGTGGGAGGAGACTGGGAGATTTGGTGTGTGTAAGATACTAGAGTCGTGTTTGCACCATACACATCATCTCACCATACTTGAAAATTATATAGATGTTTTGTTTATGAGTCATTTGCATCTGAAGGTTCTTTTGGAAAACCCACTGAAATTGTTGTTTTTTGATGAAGCAATGGTGTTGTTGGCCACCTCTGTAGTAAGAGAGAGTGGGGTAAGCTGTGTCAACCCTTTAATTGAGCAAATTATGCATACTTTTTGTCATATGCTTGGAAAAGCCCATCATGTACAGCTATGTGTAATAGAAAGATGCACATAGGAAAAATTGTTAAGAAAAAAATTCTACATGTCGGGTCAAGTGAAAAAATTATTAATTAAATTCATTTGTTTGCTTATTTGTTTTATTTTAGCTTTGTATTTATTTTATATATTTATTTTATTATTTATTCTGGCTAAAGACTACAATATATATATATATATTTAATACATTTATAGTAATTAAAAAAAAAAGTTTTAAATATTTTTCTTTTTCTTTACGTTAAAGACTGCCGATGGATTTTTAACGAAAGCATTTTTCCCAAAACGTTATCTGTTGGGTCAAGTGTAAAAGATCTGCTTCTAAATTGAAGATAATACAATTGCAGATTACCATAATTGTTAATATAAATTGTAAATTGTTCTACAGCATTCATATATCATATATTAAACTTTTCCTCAGTGGTTTATGCATTAGTAAATTGTACATTTCTATGTTCATATTTAATTTGAAGTGTTGATCATTAGTATGTTATAGATTTGTCTAACATTTGTCAGTTGAAAGCAGACATTCTTAAATATTATTATGAGTAATAGTTTTACTCCCATCTAATTTCTCTTTGCCTATAATACATCTGTAGTTGAACAGCTTACCCTGTGTCACCCACAGCAGTCATTTCAGACCAACACAGATGCGCACACACACACTTACACACTTTTTTTTTCCAGAACGTGAGTTTAGGCTTAGGCGAGGAGTCTCATGCTTGGGTGTTCTTCCCAAACTGTGCTTATAAAGGTCATACAAAGACACGCCAGCAGCTCCTGGCTTTTAATAACTTATTTATCAACAGCCGTAAGATTGATCACAGTAGTCGTAATTGATGACTCAGGTTTTTTTTTCTTTATTGAGTTTGTCTGCACATTCAATTTCCTCCTTAATACCCACTACAGCAGACAGAAGGAACTTAAAAAGAAGCATCTGTAACTTTCCATTTTCATTATGTGCCAGCCAGCTGAATGGTTGAACTTGTTTTTTTTTGTAGCATTATTCATTATTGTTTGTGTGCTAAAACCGGATTGTTTTGACAGCATAGAGCACATTATTCAGTTCTGCTGATTTTCCCGACTCTAGTCCAGACTCTTGCCAGCTGCAATTAAGTGAGAGGCATTGACGTTGCAGTCTACGCCAAAATGATTTTTTTGCAGCCTCAATTGTTCAGATCATTGTATTTCATATTACCATTTCAGTGACATTTTAGAGACCAATAAAAGCAATATTGAACGTTTTCACACTGTTCAATATATGTAAATGAAATTCTTTTCATGAGAGTTGATTTGGTGACTGACTTGTCTCAAGAGTTTGTTTTAAAATGTCTAACAAATTCATGTGATGCAACCAACAAGCAGAAACATCAACAACGAGCCTTGCAGACCTCTATTAATGTGTCAATAAATGTCAGAAAATGTCAGATACTTTGACCATTTGGAAAAAGTAAGCGTAGTTCATGTTGTAAAATGTCACGTGGTGCGACTCCCCAAAAACATCATGATATTTATTATTACAAATATTAAAATATTTTTGAAAATGATAATTATGACAATGATGACAATAATGACGCATGCATGTATTCAAGATTAAGGAAAATATTTTTTACCCGATTGTTAGACCACGTCATTTTGACATTTGAGTGGTAAAAATGGTAAAAAGTTGTATTTATTGTTTGTTTTCCTATCGCCCCAAGTGGGGACAGTTATCACTTCTAATCTCCAAATCATCAAATATTGTCTGTAGTTGCCAGTACTATGATGTACTTTATTTACAGGGTTCCATTCAGCAACTGAAGGAAAGTCAAACACATCAAGAACAGCAGCTCAGAGTAAAACAGCAGTTTGTGAACTCAAGTGTCATATCTGTCCAGCCTCCATTGAGCGTCTCAATGGGCCCGTTCTAAATGAAAGCTGGTGGTTGTGTTCGTCTTAATTTGAAGTGTTGGGATGTGTTTGGCGTTGTGTGTGTGGTAAAGTCTGGTGGGTTGAGGGGGGGCTGCCTGTGAGGGTGGGATGGCCGAGTACTGGCAGAATTACATGGCTATAGTTGTTTACTTCAGCTGTGGTGTGTCTCTGGGGGAGATGGGAGGTGATGTTGGTTTCTGGAAGAATAGAGGCTCTGGGATGCTTCACAAAGATGCGTGTGTTTGTACGTGTGGGAGCAGAGGCTGAGACAGGGGCTGGTCAGACAATAGGGTCGAGGGGTTCTTGTATTGTCCCCCCATTGCCAGCTGTCTCTCAGCACAGCGGCCTGCTCTGGTGGATGCGCTGCTGAATAAATAATAGCAGCAACCCCGCCACTCGCCTGTAATGGCCATTCAGAGGCCGGGGCCGGGGAACGCACGCTCAGAGCCTTTGCACCTGTTCACCACTGTCCTGATGGTGCGACTAGCTGCTGCAGTCTTCTAAGACCTGAGCTGTTGTTCCTGTCTGCTTGTGTGTGGCCCCTGTGTTAGGGCCTTTTGTCTCCTTCTGACTGAGACCTATATATGCATATATGCATTAAAAAAATATTACAAAAGATTTCCTTTTAAATACACTGTTCTTTTGAACTTTCTATTCATCCTGAAACAAAAAAAACGGCTTCCACAAAATATAAAGCAGCACAACTGTTGGGACGAGATCAGCATATATGCGAGTAATGATGCTGAAAATTCAGCTTTCATCACAGGAATAAATTACATTTTAAAATATATTTAAAAAAGTGCCTTGGTAAGCATAAAAGACTTATTTCAACTAAAAAAAAAAGAAAATTGACCCCAAACTTTTGTATGTAAGTAGATATAATCCAATACAGACCAATGCAATGCTGGAAATCACTTTTTCTCAGAATACAATTCTATTCTATTCTATTCTATTCTATTCTTTAGGGAAGTTATAATTTGTTGTCAACTGTCAACCCATTTTTGTGGATTTCTTTACCGAGAAACTCTTATTTTCTGTGGTAACTGTCAGCATGCCACAGTCGGTAGAGATTAACTTATATTTAACCCAGACTTTATTATCAGCCTTGTTTTACTTCAGCCCATAAGCACAAAGCTGACATTTTTGATTTATGATGCTCACAATGTTGACTGTGTGTTTTGAATACGAACTACATTTCAAATGCTCCCTGAGTTTCAGATGTTTGGAGCCTGTATATATTATGCATGCTCCAGAGGCTACGGTAACATGTGTAAGTCACCCTGCGAGACCGTCCTGACTCTATGAATTAATTATGACTATGATGACAGTCCCATCAGGACATGTGTGGGGGTTTAGGGAACTTGTTGATATTCGGCGTGGGCCGCTGCATGAATGGAATCGACCATTAAAATGGGACCAGTAAAATGGACAAGAAAGCTCCTCATGCCTTTGATCTGGTCTCGGCTTCAAAGGGTTGACAGAGAGCAGCGTTACTCTCGCTGGAGAGTCCTGTAATCCATAGCGCGCACACACGCGGACAGACGTATTGTCAGTGCGGCCCCTCACAATGGCACAGTGTAAAATAAACCAGCCTGCTCCTGGGGGACACGCCTTTCACTAAAGATCGTTCCCTGATCTCTGGCTGCTACGGCAACAGTTGGGAAGTTCTTCATTGTTGCTCTTATTCTAAATGATTCATGGATCAGGCTTTTCACAGCAAACCTCTGTTTCATGTGACCCACTACGCTTACCTTCGCTCAGGCGTTATGAACTGTCTAATTGGCATGAAATGGGCATTTAGTTCAATTATAACTCTTAATGTGCTATGATGAACTTTTTGCTTTATGACATGCAAAGGTACGTTTGTGTCTCCCATTATATTCAATTCAGTTGACCTTTCCTGTGCTTCTAACAAGACTGCAGCCGCCGAGCATGACTGCAGGACTGCACATTACGCAGCAAATGCTGCAGCCCATTTAACGTGAACAACTGGCAAATTAGATTGCAAAACGGATGGCCTGATTGGGCTCAATTGCTGATATTTGATTAGCCGATCAAAGTTGCTGCCAGTTCCTCCAATAATCTCATTAATTAGCCGTGTTTTATGCAGGAAATACAATCAGAGGTGAAGGGCAGGTACATGCGATTCATCTCAGTACTGACACTGACACAATACCATTATCCTTGACATTGTGATTTGATGTAAAAAAAAAAAAAACACTGTTTAAAACGTTCGTCTTCAATGTTTTTGAAATACATTTGTTTGATAAAAAATACAATAAAAACGTATTAATTATATTACAATTTAAAGTTACTGTTTTCTATTTAAATATATTTAAAAAATGTCATTTATTCCTGTGACGGCAAAGCTGAATTTTCAGCATCATTACTCCAGTCTTCCTTGTCACATGATCCTTCAGAAATCATTGTAATATGCGGATTTGCTGCTCAAGAAACATTTATTGTTATTATCAACAACAGTTGTGCTGCTTAATATTTTTCTGGGAACCTTGTATCGGATTCTTTGATGAATAAAACAACATTAATTTACAATAGAAATCATTTGTAATTATCAAAAATATACTTCATTTTAAGTTTGTCATTGGTTGAAGTAGTTTTTGCGGCACTAGTGCCTGTTCATCTCGATTAATGGTATTTGGGATCTGTTTGTCCAAGCAATGGAAGATGGGAGAGTGTTTGAAACTTTCTTTAATAATTGCAGTTCCCTTTGTAGTGCAAAGCTTCCTACTTTTACTATTTGAGAATGTTTATAGCTGCTCATGTTCATTTTCTGTTGTTCAAAATATACAGAAGATTCAACATGTTTTGATTTGCCTCTGTATGTATTTGTTAGTTGAATGACTACTTCAGTCTCTCTCTCTCTCTCTCTCTCTCTCTCTCTCTCTCTCTCTCTCTCTCTCTCTCTCTCTCTCTCTCTCTCTCTCTCTCTCTCACCCCCCCCCCACACACACACACACACACACACACACACACACACACGTGCACACGCACACACAGGGTGTAACTCAGTTTCTTATTCTCATGCTGAACCGTCAGACTATCTGTATCTGTAATTCAGTGCCATCTAGTGGCTGAAGTTGTTAACAGTGTAAACTTTACTTGACTTCAGTGATATGTACTTTGATGTGTCAAGAATGTTTCCTTTTAATGAAAAAAGTTTTCTTTTTTTTAAAAAGCTGATTTCATATATTATTTATACATTTTTATGTATTGTAATTTATTTTATTCATGGAGTTACTTTATTTTGATGTTGAAAAAAATCGAATGATTTTATTTACATTGTAATCCATTGTATTAACATTTATATTGTTGTCTTATATCTTACAGAGTATTAGATAACAAAACGAGTTCATATTCATAAATCATATTTAAGTAAAGATCATTTAGCAGATTCAGTGTAGTGTGAATGAAAGCACTCTATAGTCTGTGTTTAATAGACAGGGAACTTTGACACAGCATCATGTATTTGCAGTGCTGTCACATATAGACTGCTGATGCTCAAACTATCCTGTTACACATTCGAGTGTGTGTGTGTGTGTGTGTGTGTGATGTACATGTGTGTGTGTTGGCGGGATGGCCTCTCCGTACGGGCCCAGTGCAGCAGCTCTCTGCACCAGCTGGGGGGCTGGAGGAGCACCAGGAGGGCAAGCTGTGTGCAGCTGGCGGACTGAAATCTGTGCAGGCCTCATGGGAGCCTCCTGTCCCTGGGCACCCATGTCTCCCTCCCTCATCTCCCCCCAGCCGGCCTGACATCTCTCTGCTCTGTTGCCGCCCATTGTCTGATGCCTCCATCAAGCAGGAGTCTGTAGCAGGCATCTGCACTCACTTAAACAGACTTAACGGCCTTGAGGAAGTTTGGTTGCGGTACATGCCGTTTCATCTCGTCTCTAGTTTGCATGATGTGTAGTGGCTAAAAAGGTGAATTTTGTCATTTGAGGAGAAAACAAAATAAGCATGATTTCCAAACACGCCTATTGCCCCTTCTAGCCTGACCTTCTGTTGAACCTCAAGTTGACATGTTGCTCAAACAAACAGAACAACATTTTGAAAAGTTTGTCAGTAGGATCTCAGCTTATGAAATGCTGACCAATGTACTGTTGGTAAATAACTAAGTGTTCTAAATGTTCTAAATACTAGCAATAGCAATATGATACGACACCAATATTTAATAAATCGTTACATTTAAATAATAATAATGGACCCACTTTATTTTAGGTGGCCTTAACTACGGTGTTCTAATATTTAAATTAATAATTTGATACAATGCACTTACTGTGTACATACATGTTTTTACATTTTACTTACATTTTTAAAAATACCTGCATGTAATTACATCTGTAATTCATTTCTGTAGTTACATTTGTAATTACACTGTTGACACTTCCCTTACACCTAACCCTACCCTTAAACTTACCCATATCACCACACCTGTCCATAACTTTACCCATATCCCACCTCAATATCAGCAAAAGTGTTTTGCAATACAATATGAACACAATGTGTACATTGTACTTAGTTTTTGATGTAAGTACGTAGTAGTTAAGGGCACCTAAAATAAAGTGGGACCATAATAATAATAATAATAATAAAGGAAACTACTTACGTTGAACAACCCCCCCAATACAATTTTAAAAACGTATTAATAATACTAAGAATTATAATAAAAAGGAAAAGTGTATTGTGCTGAAGAACTTTACATTCGTATTTTAAAATTATTATTATAAAAATGAACATGTATTTTTTTTATTGAAAAAGTGTATTATGCTAAAAAAACATAATATTTTAAAAGCTTTATTATTATAAATAATAATAATAATAAAGTTATGTTGAATAAACCCCCCCCCCAATAAATATTTTAAAAACGTATTAATGATACTAACAATTATAATAAAAAGGGACATTTTATTATGCTGAATAAAAAACTTTACATTCGTATTTTAAAATTATCATTATTATAAAACTGTAAAAAAGTGTATTATGCTAACCCCATACCACCCCCCGCCCCCACAATAATATTTCAAAAACTTTATTATTATAATGTTATATTGCGTGTATACTTTGTTCACAGCTTCAAAATGCAACTCAGGTTCAAACAGAACCAGCGTCATTTTGTTTCAAATTTATATTTTAACATTGAATGAGATTACATGTTTGTGTACTCAAAATGAACTAATACATGTAGTTTAAGTACAGATGTTGAACAGTTGCTGTCCATGGTAGAAGTGATGTATAGTATCCAGCAAGTCATTTATTACTTTCAAACTTCCTTATTTGATCAGACATAAACTCCCAGTGTTCACAGCCATAGTGTCTGTTACACACACACTCTTAATAGTATCATGCAGCAGAGGTTTGTCAGGGTTATTCCATGTGCACATCCACACAGACACTCCTTCCTGCTGCGGTCTAATGACACTAATTCAGGTTAAGTGGATTGGCTTGAGCCAGCCCTGGATTGCATCTAAGTTGTCTGAGAGCCTCGTGTTGAGTCCACGGCTGCAATGCCACTGGCTCACCCTGATGCCCTCCCTGAGGACACACAGAGGACGCACACACTAATGCCTGTGCTGGAAGCCACACTGAAACATTGCTTTTATTGAAAAATGTAATTTAATGAATGACATGATTATTAATGCTACATATTGATGATATAATAAAAATAATCAGATCAGTACTTACTAAAAACCCTTTATCTAAGATGTCAATGACCTTGTGGCTGATGAAACAATGAATAGAAACTAAGTTTGAGGTCACTAAGAGGTCAGTTCATGTTTTTGAACGAAGTCTTTTATGCTCACCAAGACTGCATTTATATGATCAAAAATATAGTAAAATGGTAATATTGCAAAATATTATTACAATTTAATAAACTTTTTTCTATTGTTATACATTTTAAAATGTAATTTATTCCTGTGATGAAAAGCTGATTTTTCAGCAGTCATCACTCCAGTCTTCAGTGTCACATGATCCAGTATGTTGAAAATAGTTTTGCTGCTTCATATTTTTGTGGAAACCTTGACATATTTTGTTTCGGGGATCTTTGATAAATAGAAAATTCGGTAACACTTTACTTAAAGTCTTTATGTATAATGCATTATAAAGGTATTCATAATGTACCATAAAATGCATTATTTTACTAAATAATTGTAACCAAAGTTAAAATGCATTAAAATATTCACAGATTCCTTGTTACATCTGAAATTGGTTGTTTGCCATGTTTTAATGCATTATACTTTCTAAAAGTGTATTATAATATTTTATAACTGCGGTTACGATTATTCAAAAGACCATACAATGCATTATAAGGTGCATTACAAGGCATAATTAATGCATTAAAATACTTTTATAGTAGTATAACTTTTAAAAACGTATAAAAACGTTTAGCATTTATTTGAAATAGAAATCTTCTGTAATAATATGAATGTCTTTACTGTCACTTTTAATACATTTAATACATCATTGCTGAATAAAATTATTAATTTCTTAAAAAAAAAAAAACCTACTGATCCCAAACTTTTAAACAGTAGTGTAAGTGTCTTTTTAAATGTATTTTTATTTTATTTTCCATATCATTGAACATAAGCCTATAACGGCATAACATCTACAGCAATACATATTATTTATATTATCCGTGTCATTTGAAGCCTCATTTTGTTGTTTTTCAACATCTTGCATCATGGTAAAGTATTAGATGTAAAGCATGTATATATATATATGCTGAATGTCTGCTAATCTGCAGTATTCGCTTTTAGTCCACTCCCTTTTTAGCGTTTACACTGCCTTGCATTGCTGATAACAGCATGTAACTCTAAGCAAGAAGTGAATTTGCATATCAAGTCAGTATATTCACTGGGGTTGGATGTGTCCTCATCATCTTATCCATCATGTCTTTAAGGGTTCACTTTGCAGGGTAGCGCCCCCTTGTTTATGGTTTTCCTTGGTCGGTGTGACGGTGGTGAATCAGACGCCAATCTGTCATGTTGTGTCTAGCTTTCTTAACAGGTGATATATGACCTTCGTCTCTGTAAGGGGATCAGTGTTTAAGACTTCGGCAATTCAGGCGAAAATACAGCAAATCCCCAGAGCTTCACTAAGTATTGTCACTTTTACTCCACTCCTCCCCACCTTGGCTAAGCCCTGAAATTGCATTTGACAACTTCACAGCTGCATCGCCTTCCAGTGGAGCTGATTAGCATGTCTGAGTCTGTCTTGGTGTTGGTCACGTTTGACCAAGTACAGTTACATAAAGGAACGGTTGAGTCATTTGAAAGTCACTGACATTGTCCAGATTGGTCTCTGTAAAAGTCTCTCGCTTTATTCTGGTCATTACTGTTCTTTCTCACCCACAGACTGATGCTGAGATCAGTCAGTTTACATTCGGTTCCAAACTGAATATTCAATTGTCCCAGGGCTTGATTTTTATTACAAAGAAAAACTGTTGAAATCAGTTTTTTTTGTTATATGAAGGTCACATTACAGCTGTAATGCCTTTATTGTTTATTTTTTGTACTTCGTTCAAATGCTTTTTATCTGTGCATTTGGTTACACTTCATTTTAAGATGTCATTTTTACAGTGTAATTACACAAATATTGACAATATTAACATGTAATTACTATAAGGTTAGGGTTTAGTTTTGTAATTTAGTCTTTTGTTCAATTATAATTATTAATTCCATTATAGAAGTTTTATTAAAGTACATTTTATTATTTACTATTATTTTGTATCATTATAAGCTGTAAATCTTAACAAAGAGTACATGTAAATGTTTTATTGTAATTATACAATTAATTCCATTATAAAATAATTACATAGTTATATTATTCCATATTATTTTATGTATTTTTAACACATTTTTATTTTTTACACAAATGATGACATCAATTCCGCCCCAAAACCAACGTGTTTGCCATTTAATAACTTTTTTTCAGTAGTCTGTGTACTTGGTTACCAAGGAAACAAAGACCATGCTTAATATATGTGAGACAAGACAATAAAGAAAAAAGTTTTTTTTATTGTCCAACACCGTAAACGCAGGAAATGTTTATGATGTGTCAGACAAAAGACTGAATTCTCCTGTGTTTGTCCACTGTTGGAAATTGTTAGTGGACTAATGAATGAAACTAGTGAGTGCAAAAACTCTGTTTTATGGAAGTTTATTTCCTGAAAGTCCACAGGGCTGAAAGTGGCCATAGTTGAATCATCAGTCTATCAAAGTGCTCACTGAATTCATCATAGTCATAACGAATGAACATCTGCAGCATTAAAGTGCTCCCGTTCTAACCATTAGAACATGGGTCAGACTAAGCAATACTTCTGACAATAGTTTCTCAGAGCAACTGTTTGCTGCAAGTGTGTCTGTGTGTGTGTGAATGAGTCAGAGTGTGAGTGTGTCCATGCTGCGTCCGTCTCTGCCAAACTGACAAAGTGACTCCAGCCGCTCTCCTCCGGCAAGCTGCTGCGGTACATGGTGAACAAAACACACCAATCTCCATAAGCGGCCAGCTCTCCCTCCCGCGCATTCTCCATCCGTACTGCACCACCTAATGCTGCCCACGTCTCGGACCACGTGCCGGTGCCCAGGCTGCGCTGTAGCGGCTGTGGGCGCTCGTGCCCAGGCGAGCTGGTGCCGCTTGGAGTGCCCGGCGTGTGCTGGAACGCGACAGCCCGCTGGTCCCAGGGCACCCATCACATGCCCATCTTTAAGCCATCTGCAAAGTAGAGCAGTTCCCGCCAAAGCATTAAATTAAATCCTTGTTTGGGCTGATTAACAAATGGCCTTGTTTTTTTGTGTTCCGTGGGCTTGTTTTTTCCTCCTGTCCTGCTGAAGCTCCATCACGTCGGAACGAGCGTGGCAGAGGCAGCGAGCCTTCGGGAAGTCTCAGGAGTGGCTGGGATGTTTTGGGGGGAAGTTTGCTCAGGATCGCGTCTGTCTCGAAAGTAGCCCGTCCAATTCTACGTCCCACAGCCATCAGGCTGTCACAGACCACAGACAAATGAACAATTAATCTGGGCTTGTAATTGAATGGCACCCAGTATGATATTTTAATTGTTCAATTGGAGCCGTTTGGATTCAGAACTTAATTGGAATGGGGCAGGAGGGACTTTGGATGTCCTGTTGCATATTTTCCTCAGGTATTAGGCTACCTGCAAGCTTTTTAGTCAGAGAAAGTGTATCGTTATGCAGTTTCCTAGGCTCTAACCAAGTGTTTTCAGTGGTCAACCACTAATCTGAAGGTCTACGGTGTTCTTGAACCTGGTGTTTGGTTATAATGGTAACCAATAGGACTGTTCACTTTGACCGAACGCTCTGGAAACTTGAGGGTAGAAGCATCACCAGCGCCTGCCAGACCAACTGTCCGCCTACTGTTTTGGATCTAAAGAAACAAATTTCACGATTGAGAAGCCAGTAAAAATGGCTTGATGAAACAGCACTGGCTGGGTTCGAGCGACATTTGCTTTTAGTCACGCAGCCCCTTCTGTTCAACCCCTGGCTCTGTCAGCGGCACAGTGATTGTACTCTACACTGCTTAACAAGACACCATGGCTGATCCAGGATCAGATCATTGATTAAACTCTTTGCTTTGCGTTTGTCCATAACTGATCCACCAATAATAGGAATAATGTTGTGTGAGAGTTTGCGCTCACTTTAGAGAAGACGAAAGTGTATATATTAATATATTTAATATTGCATCACAGTTGTGTTATTTTTTTAAAATGATATTCTTTTTATTGTCAGAAAAAGAAAATTAAAGGGGGGTGAGAGGAGGGGAAATGGAATCAGGCTGGATTCGAACCTACGTTTCCCATATGAGTACCACAGCATGCCTTTCTAATTGATAAATATTAAGCTGAATCTTTGAAAAATCAACAAGCCCTCTTGCTAAAGTTTGATCTGTAGAGGTAATAAAATGGCCAATGACGGATAAATGTATGTACATGATCTATGCGTCGACTCACAGCCCACTTTTATCCTTCATCCCTTTTCCCTTCTTTATTTGTACCTTTTGATTGGAAGGCGGATCCCTCTGTTCAGATGTTCCCTCCTACCCAGCGATTCCTTTTCCTCATTGAGGCATACCGGCAAAGACCTCCGTCTCCTCAAATTAACATGAGCAGGTGTTTTTCTCTGATGTGTTAATTAGGAGAAGCTGGTGTCATTATGCTTTAAGTGGATGTTACAAATAGAACATGTTGTTTATTTTCTCTTCTGCTGAAAAAAAGTGATCAGAGCTGTCACGAGGCTCATGTGTCACTTAGAGAGGATCGTGGCTAATTACCAGGAGTTCAGAATCAGAAAGTACATGTCTGCGGATTCTCCTGCGTCTGCGCTTGAACAAATACCAGATTGTCGATCTTAATAAATACAATCAGCAAGAACACATTTAAACAGTCTTGCAGGTTAGATTCAGCATATTTTTTTGGCTTTATGGCTTAAATAATAACAAAAATAGGATAACAGAATAAGTAGTTGTTTTCTTTTTTTGATATCCATCAATTTACGTAATTTAAAAACTTTTGCCTTTATTTGAAAAGCATAATGGTGAAGACACATGCTGAATATGTGCTGGAGAAAAATTTAAAGATTTTCTAGACCAAAAACAGATCTTAAGGATTTATTGTTTTTAAGGAACATTTCATAAATCTGTCACCATTTGTTCTATTTTTCTGTGATTCTTGGAATATGGTGTACATGTTATATGGAGTTCTTTTATAGTGAAAGTTTTGAACGACACATTGAACAAAATAACGACAGAGTAGTAATTTTGTGCAATAAATGCACTATGCTATACGTATTTTCAGGGTTATACGTATCCTTTATTTCAGTGGTCCACTTTAGACATTTTATTAACTATAAGTAACTTTGCAACTACATGTTAACTAGCAGTCATTAGAGTATTAGTAGACTGTCTGCTTAAAGAAAAAGTTCACCCAAAAATGAAAATTCTGTCATCATTTACTCACCCTCAAGTTGTTACAAACCTGTATGAATTTCTTTCTTCTGCTGAACACAAAATAAGATATTTTGAAAAAAGCTGCTGAACACAAAATAAGATATTTTAAAAAAAGTTGATGGACCCAATTGCCTTCCATAGTATGGGAAAAAAAAAATACTATGGAAGTCAATTCTTCAAAATATCTTCTGTTGTGTTCAGCAGAAGAAAGAATCCATACAGGTTTAGAATAACTTGAGGGTGAGTAAATGATGACAGAATTTTCATTTTTGGGTGAACTATCCCTTTAATATCTGCTAACACTTTATTTTGATGGTCCTCCAACCGACATTCTACTGACTATAAGGGACTTTGCTACTACATGTCAACTTACTGTATTCTACTAACCCTAACCTTACAGTCACTAACAGTATACTTGCAAAGTTAGTTATAGTTAGTAGAATGTCTAAAGTGGACCAATAAAATAAAGGGTAACCAAATTTTCTTGTTTGCCTTTGTGATTGCCCCACGGTTTGTTATGACACATAACAAACAAAGTAAAATTTATTTGTATTCCACAAATATTACTTTTCAGGAAATATCAATTGAACATGAACTTACCATTGTTCTAGGTACGAAATTGCTAATGAACAAGTCTGTTTGGTTCCAGCATCCAGCATGCATCACTCAGCAGGCAGATGTTATGTGCATTATCACTCTTGAAGCCTGTTATTGGACCGTGTGTGCGTGCGGCTTTGCCCCCTGCGTGGTGATGCTGACACCCTTGTAATCCTGCTGTTTATTATTAGATAGCACAGGCTGTTGCACCAGAAGTTTTGCATGATAATATGGCATGACCAGCTGCTCAACAGATGTTGTTTTTTGCGGCTTTACCGTAGAAAGGTTAAAGGTGTCTCTGCTGCCCCCTGTGAGGATTTTCTGACCCCCTGCATAGTGCGTTTCCGCACACGTTTTACTGTAAGCCGACCTGGTGCCACTGGCCTTAGTTTGAGTATTTCTAACACCTGCCCTCGGATTTAGGCAGATGATGCAGTAGCTGACAGCTGGACTAGCAGTGGTAAACATGTTAACATTTTAATCCTGTGATTAGTCATATGCAAAGTCAAAATTAACGCCGTCTAATCGTGTTCATTCTGTGTGTTTGGGATATTAATCTTGTGATATTAATGCATGTAGTTTGTCACTACCCAAAACAATGAGGGCTTTTTTCCATCTCCAATTGTATGTAAAGAAAAGAAAGTGTGAATGTGAGTTTTTGGTGTGCAAGTAGTTTGAGGTCATGTGTTTACTGTGTTCCCTTTAAATTTACATAATTTGTTTTCCCCCAGGTGAATATATTAAGAATTGGAGACCTCGCTACTTCCTGCTAAAAACCGATGGGTCCTTTATTGGATACAAGGAGAAGCCACAGGATGCAGATCTTCCCTACCCTCTCAATAACTTCTCTGTTGCAAGTAAGTGTGAAGATTTAGTTAATTCTTTATCTTCTGTGGGGCAACAGAGAAGTAAATCTCCATGAATTCATTGGATTGCATCTAAAATGATATCCATATACTAATGAAATGCTTGCACTGATTCACACACTGTGTTTTTGAATGGTCTATTGTAGGGATCATTTCACGTTTTAATTTTCATAAAGTCAAATTATAATGTTAGTCCTAATTTTCAATTCTCTCTGACAATTAGAATAAAACAGGCTGTTTTTGCTAGTGTCCCCTCAAAATACGACCATATAAAATGACCTTTGTTATGATGCAAAGCCTGTTGTACATTTCAAAAGGCTCACAAAAAAAGTTCAGAAACCACTTAAACTGTTAAGGCAGATCTGAAATGATCAGGGACAATGAAAATAAACTTCTGCTTGTTTCTAATCTTGGATCCTTGAGGAAAATCGGATTAATATGAGACATAATGCTTTGCAGCCATTCACAGTTCCGTTTCACTTCATTCTTCTTAAGAGTTTTTTTAATGATTTTTTAGAGCAGTGAAATAAAGGCATCAAAAGCAGTGACTTATTTCCTCTGAAACGCAACTTGAACTCAAGCACACTACGTTGTGGATTTCTTGCTTTCAGCGCTAGTTTCTGGACACATATACGAGCGACTCCCCAACTCTCCATCCGTCAAAAGGCCCAGCCAGGTTTTAATCTAAAGGCTGGAGGAGCGAGGGGTGGCCATACATCCGGCCTGGGCCGCTTGGCAGTGGGAGAGGATTGCCACATCTGTTGCAGAAAGCTGGGAGGCCAGGTGGTGCAGGGAGGCTGATAGCCTAATGCACTCTCTGAAATGGCATCGCTCTCACCCCCTGTGCAATGAGCTGCCACCAGACTGCCTTCCTCCGGACCGCTCTCACCGAGTCCTGTACACAGCCTGACCAGTCCTGCATCTGCTCCCTAGTACACCACACTCCATATTGACCAATTTGTCTTTTTTAACAATGATTGCAGCATATGACAAATCGCTTTGCAAAGTGAAATCCACCTAGTTGGAAACGCGGCCTTATGAATACAGCTGGATTTTTTCCAAGGAAAGACATTTTTTCACTTTTTTTTTGTCTTGATCTATTCATTTATTCAAAAATACATAAAAACATACAGTGACTTGAATACATCTATTTCTAAATGTTATGTTTTGTTAATGTTATGCATATTATTTTTTCTTCAAATAAATGAATACTTTAATCTTCAGCAAGGATGCATTAAATTGATCAAAAGTGACAGTAAATATATTTGATTTATGTTACAAAACATTTAGGTTTCAAATAAATGCTGTTCTTTTGAACTATACATCAAATAATCATGAATAAACACAAAATATTAATATATTTTCAACACTGATAATTAGAAATGTTTAATAATATTAGAATGATTTCTGAAGGATTATGGAACAGTGATGCCTGGAGTTATGATGATGATGATAAATTCAGCTTTGGCATCATAGGAATAAATACAATTTTTAAATATATTCAAATAAATAAATAAAAAGTGAATTTAGGTTGTAATAGTTTTTCACAGTATTACTGTTTTATTGTATTTTTGATCAAATAAATTCAGCCTTGGTGAGCATAAGACATTTCTTTCAAAAAGTTTTAAAATCTTACTGACCCCAAACTTTTGAACTTATATTCAAGTGCATATAAAGAGTACATTTCTAAGAACTTGCTAGATTTGTTTGGAAACTTTTATTCGTTTTTAACCCTGCATTCACTTTGAAGCCAGTTCTCACTAACAGCTGCAGAGGTGACTGCCATTTTTTTTGTCTCCTGATGTTTTTGTACTTTGGCACCCGCTCAACCTTATTTTGGACTTGAGAAAACCTTTAAGAGATGTTGCACGGTGCAAGCAGCAGAAGTCGCAGCTTCTGGGCTGTTTAATTGGTATGCTAGCTTTCCTTAGCGACTCTTACTTGAAGCAGTGCTCGTCATCTGTGATCCAATGTGGCAAAGCAAACAATACTGTCAGATCTGCCTCCTCTCCTCCTGAGGTGTCACATTCTGGCTGCTGTGACCTTGTTTTTCTGCACTCAGCGTGGGACTCAATTTTCCCTCTACTGCCCAGGTAGACGTTCTGTACAGTGCATGGCTTCGTGACCTTAGCGATGTCGTCATTAACCTTCTAGGCTAAATTTAGGCCTTGCCGTTATTCAGAGGTGGCTGAAATTGGCCAGCTGAGGGCCCTCATTATGGGACTGGCAGCCCAGGCCGCTGTTGCGTTTCACCTGTCGTCTGGGCATTGTCCCCAAAATCTGCAGCAGCGATGAGCCCAGTCTGGACGTCACCTCTGTTCCCTGCTACTTTCATAAAGTATCAGAGAAGCGCATTATTTCCCTCTGACTGAGCAGTGGCTGATGTGGCAGAGCTAAGCTCTGTATATGAAATGTTGCGCCACATTCCAGCAAATGTACCTCTCGCTCGTTCATCTCACCGTTGCACTCTCCCACCTGCTGCCTCCTCTCTGCTAATGGCCATTTGTTTTACATCGGACTCGCTGCTTCCCCTCTGTTTGTCAAATAAAACACTCTGACAATGGCAAACACTCGCAGCCGGAGTGTTAGGAAATGGGCTGAGTTTACTCTAGAATTCAGGTCAGCTTTCTCCCTGCCTGTGATTTAAGTCTATATTTATTTAGTGCGTTTTTTTTGTTTGTTTCTGCATTGTATACATGAAATATAAAGTGGCTACAACTTCTTTTGGTCTGTCATTCCAGAATGCCAGCTGATGAAAACTGAACGACCAAAGCCGAACACTTTTATTATTAGATGTCTACAATGGACTACAGTCATAGAGAGGACCTTCCATGTGGACACGCCAGAAGAGAGGTGAGAACGGTCATCATTTTTGAGGTCATGACAGTATCCAAATACATTCATTTTGTTCAGTGTATCTATAATGTGTATTTTATGTGTATTTATTTCAGTAGTTAATCATTGTTTATAATCCTTAAATCAGTGGTTTTCAACTGGTTTTGCCATGGGATCCACATTTTTCCATGATCCATTTGAACCAAGCAAATCTATTTCTCAAAAATGGTTAACAGTCACACTTTACTTAACATACACATATATTGTGTATATAAATTGTGAATTTCACTAGGACTGATGAATAAACATCCCATGTCCAAAAAGCTGAGAAATTTCTGCCTATTATTATTATTATCATCAGTATCCTTTTGGAGTCATGAATGATTCAGCAGACCATATAACAGCATTTTTGAATTAGACTGATAGAAATTGTTAAAATGCAAAGCATCTAATCACGCAAAAGATATGAACAGACACTGAGCAATTTATTCTCGCACTCCTAACTTACTTGTCTATCTATCACAGTGCATCGCAGTCCAATGCACACTTTGTTTACCCCACACACACACACACACACACAGCTCTGAACAGGAGTGGGACACGGCGTACTGGCAGAGGCCCAGAAACTGCAGGCCTACATGTGAGGAGGAGAGATGTGGCGGCAGCTGGCATAACGCCAGACTGTATTCAAAGCCTTTATCTCTCATTAGCAAAAACCGCTCATTATACACCAAACCACTCCACACCCATTCATTCACACGACCTTGAAGGGGTTCGCAGGGCCCTTCGTATATGTTACTGTGTTAACCCAAAGGATCTTGAATTTGCCTTGGGCTTCAAATGCACCACGATGGGAATGTAACATTCATCATGGGGTTTGTAGCTTCCACTGAAAAACAGAAGTGCCACAATATGAGTGGAAATCCATACATTATGTTGATAATTAATATTTCAATCTCTTATTCTTTTTGAGGGTTTCCCACTAACCAATGGCAATGCACAAGAGTGCAAGTTTTCAGACTCTGCCTGATAGGATTGGATCAATACCAACATTTTTGCTTTGGTACAATACCAGCCTCTGGTACCGCTGTATCAATACTAAATCAGTACCTCATGCAACAAATGGAAAACCTTGGCCTACTGATGAAATTAAACTGTGGCTGTCAATAGATTAAATAATTATATCAATAAAAATAACAAAAACAAATATGAATTCACACATATATATATTAACATATATATTAACATATATATATTCACACTACCAGTAAAAAGTTTGGAAACTACTATTTTGATTTTTTTGAAAGAACTCTCTTCTGCTCACCAAGGCTACATTTATGTTATTAAAAATACAAAAAAAGCTGTAATATTGTGACATTTTATTAAAATGTAAAATAACTGTTTTCTATTTGAATATATTTTAAAATGTCATTTATTCTTGTGATCAAAGCTGAATTTTGATCATCACTACTCCAGTTTTCAGTGTCACACGATCCTTTAGAAATTATTCTAATATGATGATTTGCTTCTCAAGAAACATGTATGATTATTATCAATGTTGAAAGCAGTCGTGGAAAAACATTTTTTTAGGATTATTTGATGATTAGAAAGTTCAAAAGAACAGTATTTATCTGAAATAGAAAGCTTTTGTAACATTGTACTACCGTTCAAAAGTTTTGGGGTTTTGGGAAAGAACTTAAAGGATGCATTAAATTAATCAAGTGACCGTATAGACATTTATAATGTTGCAAAAGCTTTATATTTCAGATAAAGGCTGTTCTTTTGAACTTTATTGAGCAGCAAATCATCATATTAGAATGATTTCTGAAGGATCATGCGACTCTAAACACTGGAGTAATGATGCTGAAAATTCAGCTTTGATCACAGAAATAAATTGCATTTTAAAATATATTAAAATAGAAGAAAGTTATTTCAAATTGTAAAAATATTTCACAATAATACTGTTTTTGCTGTATTTTGGATCAAATAAATGCTGCCTTGGTGAGCAGAAGAGACTTCTTTCAAAAACAATCAAAATAGTACAGTTTCCAAACTATATATAAACATATATATAAATGTGTGTGTGTTATATATTATTTATTATTTATGTATTAATACCTATATGTATATAAGTTTCTTAGAAAACAAAATAATGTTCATCAGTTTACTTTGGATGACACTATTGTTCAAAAGTTTGGGGTCGGTAAGATGTAATATTTTTCTAAGTCTCTTATGCATTTATAATATAGTTACAATTTTAATTTACTCCTGTAATGGCAAAGTTGAATTTTCATCAGCCATTACTCCAGTCTTCTGTCACATGATCCTTCAGAAATCATTCTAATTTGCTGATTTGGCGCTCAAGAAAGAAACATTTATTATTATTATCAATGTTGAAAACAGTTGTGCTGTAAAATTCAGTAGAAAGTAAAAAAAAACTGAATTTATTTGAAATATAAATGTTTTGTAACACGTTTTTACTGTCACTTTTCACCAATTTAATGCATCTTTGCTCCATAAAAAGCATTCATATTTCTTAATAAAAAATATATATTTTAAAATTATTTTTAACATTAGTGTATGTGCATATATCTGCGTATCAGTGTGTCCTACAAAAGGCAATTCTTGTCACTGAGAAGTGCCTCTAAACTCCTCTAAATAGACGAGCATAACTAGACTGGGTAATGTGGAATAACAGATAAGTACCTTAAACCAGGGGCGGACTGGCTATCAGGAGCACCGTGCGTTTTCCCGGTGGGCCGCTGGACAAAGTTGGCCGGCCCGTTGCTTCGTAAATATATATAAAGAATGAATAATAGTAAATTTACGTAGCCTAATCTATATCCTTCTGTCAGCCCAGACGAATGGCCCACATGGGGGGAAAATCTATTTAGCCTGATCAGTCTCAGTGGTCTAAAAGCGCTTGTCAATGTCAAAATGTTTGAGATATCCAATCAAATCGAAGGAGGCAGGATTTATTGTCCACAGAAACCGAGCAGCGCGGCACTTGAATGCAAGCCGAGGTGAGATAAACAGCTGAACTAGAGGAGTCAATAAAGCAATATTTTCCAAATGTTTACGATAAAAAAAAAAGTTAAACAATACACATTGCTTTCCAGGGATGCAAACTTCTGCTGACCTTTTCGAATTTCTCAGATTGTAATGCCATTTACGTTATTTGACTCACAATGCACAAAGAAACATTAACATAGCAGTTTTCAGCATATCAGAGTGAATGTTTGTGCGTCTGTTTCCAGGCTTTCTTCAGTAATATCACAGTCATTTGAAAATTATTCATAAAACTCAAAATATTATTTTCACTTAAACATGGTAAAACTGGCAACTTTCATATTCAAGTAGCCTATGTCCCGTGAAGGAACATGTAATTTACTAAAATAAATATAGGCTATAATTTGCTAATTAGTTCACATGCATTATTTTACCTTCAGGACCAATATAATTTTAAACAATTGGAGCTCTATTCCATAAAATGATAGATGTCAAGCTCCTGAATGGACAAATACTATAACCACTAGAAAGGCACCATAAAATAGTCCACATTCTGCACTACATACTAAGTCGTAGACCATAGCATTGCTTTATATGGACTGATTTTATGGTAGGTATTGAACTTAGTGATATTAAACTTCACTGTATGGAAAATATTTTTTTTTAAAAATCTAAATTATTTATTAATTGCCATGTGCACCAGGAAAGACCAATTATATCCTAAAGAAGTATGCCTGTCATTTCAATAAAAAATATAGCATTTATATTTGTGTATAAATAGAATCTAAATTTTTATGTTAGTAAGAAAGTTGCTCTGTGCATAATGAGCTAGTGAGTTTATGGTTAGATGAAAAACTTTTCTTCAAAAGCAAAATTAATTTCCTATTATCACTGTAAAGCTGCTTTGAAGCAATCTGTGTTGTAAAAAGCGCTATATAAATGAAGGTGACTTGACTTGACGTGCTGCCGACCAATTGTTATGGGCCGCTTTGTGCTAGAAAGTCCAGGGCCACTTTTTTGCCCCAGTCCACCCCTGCCTTAAACTGTGTTACCCTAAAGTTGTTCCAAACCTGTATAAATGTCGTTGTTCTGCTGTACACAAAGGAAGATATTTGGAAGAATGTTTAACCAAACAGGTCTCGGCCCCTATTGAATACCATAGTATTTTTTTCCTACTATGGTAGTCAATGGGGCCAGAGATCTGTTTGATTACCAACATTCTTCAAAATATCTTCAGATCAAAATGTATACAGGTTTAGAACAACTTGACGGTGAGTAAATGATGACAGAATTTTCATTTTTGGGAGAACAACATCTTTAAGCTGTTTTTCCAGCATGGCGGACTGCCAAAATGTGCTGAATAGTGGCATGTTGTTGTTCAAGCCAAGTACCAAAATTTGCTAATTATAACATTATTATATACCACTGTAAAATGTGTAGTACTGCGGTACAGAGTACCAGTAGACCACGCATCCGTACTCTCTGGTTCAGTCCAGTGCTGTGAAACAGTGAGAAACTGCTAGCTTCGCTCAAATGAATCCATCATTATTAAACTAACACATGCTCAAAAACATGAATGCACCACTGATTCTTCACAACAGATGTTGTGCTGCGCGACAAATGAAAACTCAATGGAGGGAGACACTCGTTCGCAGAGAGGGGCGGCTTCCCCACTCAAATTAGATTATACTGTCAGCTAGTGAGAACGGCCTTGTGATTAACTCAGATGGTCTGGCCTAATGTCTTCAACAAAGTAAAAAAGTCAAGTTTACATTTCAGTCTACATTTATAACTGAACTACGTGTTTGTTTAGTGTGTCTCAAGAATATTCTTGAAGCAGTATGAAGCAGTGTTTTTTTAAAATGGCTTTCTTCTTAGAAACGTGGGCTTTGTGTGTGTTTCCAAAGGGATGAGTGGGCAGAGGCGATCCAGATGGTGGCAGATAAACTCCAAAGACAGGAAGAGGAACGTATCCAGTGTAGTCCCACCTCACAGATAGACAACATGGGAGAGGAGGAGATGGACACGTCTATCAGCCACCACAAACGCAAGGTGCCTTCATATACAGATCTGGATCATATTAATCCGAGACATTGGAAGCTGCAAGGCAGAAACTGGCACAAAGTTAAAGGGATAGTTCACCCAAAAATGAAAATTCTCATGTTCTGCTGAACACAAAAGAAGATTTACAAGAATGTTTGTAACCAAGCAGATAGAGCAACTATTGACTACCATAGTAGGAAAAAAAATACTATGGTAGTCAAAAGTTGCTCTCTCTGCTTGGTTACAAACATTCTTCACTCTATCTTCTTTTGTGTTCAGCAGAACAAAGAAACTCATACAGGTTTGGAACAACTTGAGGGTGAGTAAATGATGACAGAATTTTCATTTTTGGGTGAACTATCCCTTTAAATTAAGGCTGGTTTCTGTCTAAAAGTAGAGTTTGTGTGCTGAGTCTTTTATGTCACATATCACACAATAAACTAAGCAGTAAAAAATTTGAAAATGTTCTTCAAACCTATTTATCAACATGATTTGTATCAAATTTATCCTCCTAACCCCCAGGAAAACAAAGCCTTTTGAATTTAGTATTTTTTCATGTCATTACATTGTCTAGTGGATTTTATTTATTAATTTTTTTTGTAATGATATTTTATTCAAATATCCTCCTCATACGTGGACACCAGGACTCAGTTTTGTAAAAAATAAAATTACATGAAATTACATGTATAGGCAAAAACAATGGGATTTTTTTTTTCATTCACCAATCAATTTTGAGGTTTCAGGATTTTGTTTAACCAAACTTTGTTTAAAGATGATTCTCAACTATGTTATGAAAGATATAACGAATTAATTGATATTCCATGGGTTTTCCCATTCACTGCAATGTATCTACACTGTATCTAATTTGCATATTAATGTGTTCTTGGAGCAACATGTGATGAAAAAACAAGTGTAATAGTGGGAGTAATAGTTGGCAACATTTTCAGAATAATATCTAATGTTTTATAGGGACATTGATATGTAATTTCTTTCCCTATTCACTTGTTGTGTCTCCCAAAATGCCTGATAAACATGCTTTAAGTCCCGTGTCCTCTATGAAATCAATGCCCTGTTTTGTAACAAAGTAATATTCTACAATTCTAAACAATTTTAAAATATATTTCCATAAGAGTGCTACATTTGATCATTCAGTAATTTTCAAAGGAGAACTTGTTGTCCTGGTGTAACCTAAAAACAAATGGGATCTCTGAAAAGCCATGAATGTGCTCTTTACAGGACAGAGAAACTGAGAAATTCACTAAAATATAATGTCCTCATGCGAGGACAGTGGCACCAGGAGGTTATAATGAAAATCTCAGCCATTGTTTGAATCCACATTTTTAAGCAGTTTATGGCTGTTTGACCTTTAAGTTATCAGTGGAACATAACGGCACAATTCATACAATAAATACTCAATGTAGTAACCTAGAAATCACTCTATTTTCTTTCTGGAGCTGCTACAGTGTAAAGGCTCAATGCATGCCTACAGCTGGAGTTACACTGCCGCCCGTAGATTCAGGATATACTGTATGAAACAGACCTTATAACTCAGTTGCACAAAATTATGAAACTCTCTCTCTCTCTCTCAATAATGTGTTTTAAGGCAGTGTATTTCTGGGAGTTTCATCATTTTTAAACAACAAGCTAATGTACAAACATGTCAGTGTGTTGGTGGCAGCGGAGTCTCTGAGCAGCAGGATTACATCCCCGCAGCAGAAACATAGAGATGTGGACACATTCTGATCGAGTTACATTAACAAAATAGAAATGTAGACCCTAATTATATGCATTGCGTTTCAATATGCCTGACAGTTAATAGCTTTTTCTTTTTTTTCTGTTTTGCAGACAATGAATGACTTTGACTACTTAAAATTATTGGGAAAAGGCACTTTTGGAAAAGTCATTCTCGTAAGGGAGAAGGCCAGCGGGAAATATTATGCAATGAAAATTTTAAAGAAAGAGGTTATTATAGCAAAGGTAAGATTCATCAGGGATATTTTATTTAAAAATGTTTTGATCTTTGCATTCAGGATGTAATTTTTTCAAATAAGGCACTTTGTATTGTGTGAGTTAGGTTAATGACATTTTTAACAGTTACAAAAGTATCATTTTACTCCCCTGCTTTGTAATACATAATCTCATTATATCCAGGACTCAAAATAATGCCCTCACGGTGCACATGTTCTGTAAGCAAACATGGTTTATCTTCAGAAAATACAATTCATGATCCACCTTCTTTTTCTTCCCGTAGGACGAAGTGGCCCACACGCTCACAGAAAGCAGAGTACTGAAAAACACGAGACATCCTTTTTTAACCGTGAGTGCACATTTTGTAATGAACTATCATTCAGAGTGGATTTACAGAGAACTTAAAGCTTCACAATGCTTTTGTATATATGATTGGCTTTTCCCTGGAGCCTCATTATAATGTAGAGAATAAACTGTAATAAATTAACGGCCTAAATGTAGCTGTGCATCTGTTGAGAACTCGCCAGTGAGAGGTAATTTTCTGACACTCCAGATGCTGTTGTATGCCACGCAACATACACAGCAGGTTTAGCAAAAACAATTTACTACTGTCACTCAAGCTGGTGTTCCCTCGTAAACTTCACCTTCCCTCAAAGTTAGCATCAAGGCCTACGAGAAAGAGCAAAGCTTTTCAAAACGCTCCTTTCATTTTCTCTCGAGACAAACACTTCTCTCACTGCATACATTTTGATGAGCATCTCTCACGTTGCGTTTGTTTTAGTTTAGTGGGATTTTGCCTTTTGTTTTTCTTCTAATGGTGTATCCACCTGCTGTTTCAGTCTTTGAAGTACTCCTTCCAAACAAAAGACCGTCTATGCTTCGTGATGGAGTATGTCAATGGAGGAGAGGTACGTGTGTGTCTGCATTTGCTTTTTTGTATGTCTGTCTTGTCGTCTGTGTTGGCAGACGATCTATTTCTGTAGTAATGCTGCCACTAATATCTGCGTATACTGTGCGGCTGTGGTGAGCTAAAAATGTCATCTGTTATCAGAGAAAAGTTAAGTGCAAGAGAGAAGTGCATGATCATATCTTGTGATACATCCACAGTTTGAAGAGACATCCTTTGGGAAAAAAGTACCAAGTATCAAATTATCAACCAATATTATTAACAATCGATAACAATGACGTTTTAGCAATAACCGAAATGCAAAGCCGCTGTTTGTTTTATTTATTTATTTTAGACACAATAATAATATTATTATTATTATCAATATTTATGCATATTCGTTTCACAAATCTAAATGGTTTAAAGCATACAATAAATAGTCAATAATATTAACAAAGTATTATTTATTACATTATTTTATGCAAAGTTGTTTTGCAAATTAAATGTATAAAAACAAAATGTATATTATATTATATGAATGATATTATGTTATAAATAAAAAGCATCAATATTATTATTTTAATATTTATTCCATTATTTTATGCAAAGTTGTTTTTTTATTTAAGTGGTTAGAAATATATTATTATTATTAGTAGTAGTAGTAGTCCTTTTTATTTCTTATTTTGCTATTTAAAATGTAATCTTTGTTTTGGACTAGGTGTAACTTGAAATTCTTCATATTTTTTTACTTGTGAATGAAAGTTAAGTAATTATGCAAACAAATGACAGCGGTTTTACACCACTATGATCACAGTTGTTTGCTGTTGATCTGATTGGCGTAATGCTGTTTTTGGATTCTTTTCTTTAGAGACTTTCCAAATTGTACTATTTATCAGTAGACTTGATTTTTCTACAACCAATTACATGCATAAAAGTGTAAATATCTGTAAAAAATGTCAAATTGATTATTGGTCTACCTCTAAGAACTATTTCAGACTCAAAATGATTGTGTTGTTGAAAGTTTTGGTTGCTCGGGACGCACTTGGTGAAGTTTGACAGTGTCGCTCTGTTGATATGGCAGAGCGCAGGATTCCATCTTGAGGGACTCGAGTTTTGATAAATGAAATTCCACCACCAACGGTGCTGTTTAATCAGAGAGGCGGCAATCTCGCTCTCATTCCCTCAGTCTGCAATGTCACCTGCTCCCCCTGCCTGGTCCAGCCAGAGCCTCTAACCTCCACACGCTGCGCAGAGCCCATCCGTCTCTCCCCTTTCAGCCTCGCCACATTCACAGCTGCCAGTGCTCTGATGAAGGCACACCTGTCCTCGGCCACCCCGATCCCCTGCACGCCACCCGCTTACCCCCTCCTTCGGCTGATCAGCGAAGCCGTTAGCTCTCCCCGGACAGCCATATTCAAACATCCCACAGCAATTAATAGACAGACTCTCCTCATTGGGCTTCTGGGTAATTTCTATAAGCCGGGTTCAAGTGGTGCTGAGGGCCAAACAGTTGACAGGAACCCTTGACATTGACTCGGGAGGGGAGAGGGAAGATACTCCATAAAAGCTACGGCAGAGATGATTACAGGGGACGGGGTGCTCCTGCCACTTTAATGGAGCGTTAGCCCATGAGCACGCAGCGCTGCCTTTAACAAGATTGGTGTATTGATTAAAATGCTGATTTAACAGGCCGCGCCGGCCTGTCTCTGGAAAGCCGGGGATGATGTGCCAGCTGCTGTCTGGGTTCGCTGGGCGTCCTCCGAGGGCCTCGCCATCTATCATCTCAATATGGCGATGTGAGGCAGTTTGTGTTGTGTTAATTTCCTCCAATAAATCAGTAATTATTGCAATCCTGTCCCTGCTGTTTACCCTGCAGCTGTTTTTCCATTTGTCGAGAGAACGGGTGTTCTCCGAGGACCGCACGCGCTTCTACGGCGCCGAGATCGTTTCCGCCCTCGACTACCTGCACTCTGCCAAGATTGTGTACCGGGATCTCAAGGTAAACAGAAAAAGGGGAAAGAATTCATATATTTAGAGAGAAGGTTTTGTTCAGTCGTGATGCCTTTATCCGAATGTATGTCATGGGACGTGGAAAATGTAATTAAAAGCTCTAGAGTTTGGGGCTTTTTTCTTTTGGTTTTTGGAAACATCAAACTCTGGCGGCTGTGGATGATGACACAGTGTTTTGCTCGCAGCCTTGGACCAAGCCAGTTGTGAAAGTGCCAAGAAACTTGGACAAACAGCTTAGCCATTAAAATTGAAAGGTTAAATTAATGTGGCTTGAAGTTTCTTTCCACTTCCTGGGAATAAATACATTTTTGTAGTTGTCAACTTTTTTTTTTTTGCCATCATTAACATCATGAATTAAGAAAACTAGTACACTTTAAATACTTTTAGTTGTTCTTGGATTTTTGTTATTTGACCCATGAATTCGATACTTTTAGAAGCCATACATGTTCATTGTATTATAATACTTTAATGAAACATGAATCTTAACGACCGTCGCATATTAAATCAGGCAGTCTATAAATTAAATAAATCCAATCAATTAAAAGTGTTTAAAGATTTGAAAAGAACTATGGTGTTTCAAAAAGTCAACAAATTCATACTCTTTTCTTTTTGCACAGCTGGAGAACTTGATGCTTGATAAAGATGGTCACATCAAAATTACAGACTTTGGCCTCTGCAAGGAAGGAATCACCGATGCTGCTACCATGAAGACCTTCTGTGGGACGCCAGAGTATCTGGCTCCAGAGGTAAAGAAACCCCTGTTAATTAACAAAACCTGCAACTATCCCAAAATCTGTCAGCATTAATCAGTGGAGCATATGAAGTAGACCATGAACAAAATTTTAAATGATGCATTTATGATTTCAAATAATACCACAAGAGTCAAGTTTGGCTAGAATGATTGACTGATCCTATTTAAACATTAGCTCTCATGACATGGAGTGCCTTGTTGAATAAAATTTTACTTAAAACTAGCAAGCTTAACCTTTTGCTTTCTATGAATAAAAACGGCTCTCAGACCATCAATAATAATCAAACATAGTAAACTCGGGGAGTCTTCCAGAAATTTAGGTTAAGGTTAATTTCCTGTCACACATATACGCCGAATCCATGAGCCTCCATTGAAATGGATGCTACGATATATTATATACTTAGCCTGAAAGTTACCTCAGTTTTCGGAACCGAAAGTTGAGGTTATCCTTAAATTGAGGTTATAACTTACCAAAGTAGCATAACCTGCTTTCTGGAATACCTATGTGATGCTGTATATATAGTAGATATGTATATTACAATTAGGCCTGTCAATTTGACATGTTAATTTGGTTTGATTTAATTATGGAAAAAATATTTTGTTTAAATTTCAATTGATTCATGAATTTAACGCACCCGCCCCGGCTCAGACCTGTACGTTGTCTTACATGGCTTGCTGTTGCTTATGCTGGGTACACACCAAAAGATTTTTTACATCTTATAAGATTTTCAAAATGTGATAGACCACAAACATGAGGACAAATAATCCTAGATTTAACCGTTTTGCTCCTATAGTGTGTGGTGTGCCATGATGTGACAAAGACAGCACACCACACACAAACCGATTTTCAACCAGAGTCCCGACTGTAAACACAGGAAATCTCGCAAAATCTCGCGAGACTTCAGAATAAGCATGGCGGTGATTGGCACAAATATCGATTTCGATCTTGATTCAATATCATTCATATAGCCTACTGTACATTAGGGCTGGGCAATATATCGCATGACATTGTTAAGCGCATCTCGTCAGTAAAGCCGGTTCCTGGATTAGTAGTAAATCGCCATCACCTGCTTTCAGATGGAGCGGCATTTACTACACAGAGCCGTAGTTCACTGACAAGCTGAGCCATATCGCATTAATTTTCACGGACGTATCGCCTGCGATAATTAATGCGATATGGCTCAGCTTGTCAATGAACTACGGCTCTGTGTAGAAAATGCCGCTCCATCTGAAAGCAGGTGATGGCGATTTACTACTAATCCAGGAATCGGCTTTACTGACGAGATGCGCTTAACAATGCCATGCGATATATCGCCCAGCCCTACTGTACATATAAGGAAAGTTTGCCTTTTTAGCACTATTTTAAACTTTTCTTGGGTTAAATTATATTTGCTTGCATTCATTAATATTCACTTGTGTGTGCTTATATAAGTATCATTAAAAATATTAGGATGTAAGTTGTTAACGTTTTAAAATTTCACATTTAAAGAAATCTAGTGTTTGATCATAAATATGTATTTAAATGCAAAACCTAAAAATAAGTAAGCAGTTATGATCTGCAATACTTTTTTGAGCAACTAGACGAGATACATGTATATGTATTAAAGAGCCATTCAGGCACCTGGTGGGTAATGGCATTACAAATAAAAATGATTATTTTTCCAGCCACAAAATGACTCTAATTTGCCTCTTTGCATTGGAATTCTTTATTTTAACCTTAATTACTACACTAATTGTAATATAAATAATAATAAAAAATATTTTAAGTGGTCATTAATTGACCATAATTATTGCACAAATAGTAGGCCTATTTAGTTCCAAAAGATATCCTCAAAATATTCAATAAATATTATTAAACTAAAATATAGAACATTTATTTAATTGAAAAATAATGTAAAAAGGTGTATGGTCACATTTGATCACCAAATGAGTATGAGTGTGACCAATTAGTAAGGAATACCTGAGGGCTAAATACAAGAAAAACATTCATGTAACAATGTTGTGTATAATATCACTCTCCATAATAAAGTGATACTGTAAATGTGGTTGACGTAATAATCAATGCAAACTATGCTGTACTGTTTACCAAAACTTGCTGCAAATACCTGTATAGTGATGTGAAGCTGTTGTGTATTCAAATGTATCAGCGCAGCTTTGTGTGGAACTATTGAGCGCTCCGTGAACCATGTAGCTACGTGACCGTGCGCGCAGCCGGGAGATGAGAGCATGTCGCAACTCTGGCTTTAACTGTTATGCCACATTAGCGCCAAAACCCTATTTATTGTTTGAATTTCGTATTCAATTTTAAAAGCTTAGACTTTCAAGTTTCATATCAAAAGCAGGTTTGAGAGAAAGAGAGAGAGACGCATGAGTGACAGAGAGATGGAGAAAGATCAGGGAAAGGAAATGAACGAATACGATGCGTGTTTTAAATAGCGTTAAAATGTTAATCAATAAAGACGCGCAATATGTGGCGGCCGGTGTTGATTCTGTGGCGCACCGCCACGAATTAGTCTATGTGCGGGAAACACTGATGTTACAGAGTGAGCTAGAGGTGAGTAGCTATGTAACACACTGCTATGTTTTTTTTTTTATAATTGTTGTTCTCTGGTGTCTCTTGGAAAATAGATATTTTTCTCTTTGAAATTGCCTTATTAAATAAACTTTAAATAATTGTTCTATTTCATCTCTCAGCGTGCTTTCGGATTGGATATTATTTCGTTTCACGTGAGTGTGCGCACGTTTGTCCTCGGGGTTCCCCCCACACATCAGGATTTCTGATCGAAATCCGATTCGCGATCGGGGCGGCTCCGACGTTTTTCCGAGCAGGTTCGGAACCTTTTAACACACTTCACACCACAGGAAAATCTGATAAGATAATCTTTAGAACCATCAAGATAATCGGGACATAGCTAGGATTGTCGGAAGGGGGGAAATCGGCCCAAAATCAGCCTGATTATCTTTTGGTGTGTACCCAGCATTAGTGACGAACATGATGCAGAGCAACAACTGACTTCATGATGAAGTCTATTAGAATGCAGTTATATGACCCTAAAATTCAAGATATTAGGACAAAAAATGCCCCTGTATGGGTTTTTTGTCTTCTATCTATATCATATGATATAGGTTATCAATATCACATGAGCAAGAGTGCTGTTTTTCACCTAATATCTGCACGATTGCAAATGTGATTTGGCAATCGTTGCAATTGTTAAATTTTTTTTTAACAAATTGTTTCACTTTAGACACACTATTGCCAGTATCGACTCTTTTTGCTCAATTTCGCCAATGAAAATAGTTCCAACAAAGCCACAGCAGAAGTGTTGTGCATCTCTGAGCAACACACAGCAGTGTTTCATTACTGAATGAATACTGTTTTTTAACGAATCGAGTGAGCCAATGATTCAGTGACTTATTCATAAAGACTGCATCTGAAATCATATACAGTGCTCTCTTGAGTAGGTACTTATTTTAAGTAATTACTTCACGGCCACTAAAAAAGTATGTTCTGTATAGGATAAATGTGTATAGTATGAATGTAATCTGGACGCATTTGCCCATGTTGCCCTTATCATGTGACCTACCAGCGTAGTTTTCGTCACGTCATCGCCATTGACGAATCCTCTCCCGTGGAGAGACAAGTGTCCATCACACGCACACTTCAGAATCTCGCCGGAAGAAGTAGGCCATCTGGGTACTTCTGCCTACTCTTTTATGAGTACTGTGAATTCGGACATAATTCTTTTGTCACTGTTTTTCGCCTACTATATAGTAGAGATTTCGGATGCAGCCACTCTCACTTGCTTCATCCCTGAATGAATCAGCCGTTTGAAAGAATATCTGAATGACTCATTCATAAAGACAGTGACTTGCCGCCACCTACTGCCAGTTTTAATTCCAATACCGGTATTCTTTTTTTTTTTTAACCCATTAATAGCTAAACGGTCTTTGTAAATATACCTAAATGCCACTTCAGAAGCAGTTTCTGAAAAAAATGTTCGCTTGACAGCATTAATTACAATAGCTTGTTAAAATACAATCATATAAATGTATTATTTCCTTTGCGTTATATCTTGCATTATCTTGCTTTAGTCATTATTTTATTGTTGATGACGTAATGGTGAGACAAAAACAGTGTCTGTATTTGCATCAAAGCCTTCAGAGTTGGCAAATTGTATAGTTGTCTATTTTGCGAATTAATGAATGAATGAATGAATTGTGTGTGTTTTTCCTTTTTCATTCTTGCTTTTTATTTTGTGGAAAAATGACAGAAAAAGCTCTAGGTTTTTTTGGATAAAATTGTGTTTGTTAATTTGCTTAATGCCGCTCAACAGAAGGTTACAAAACAGTTCTTACTCACGCTAACAACAATCTACGTTTTATCATTTTGTGGTAAATGTTTTAAGATCAATCATATCTGTATCCTTATGAGGCAAAGCATTGACTGTACAATTGCAAATCATAACTGTATTACAAGTAAAACTGTAGCCTAGAAAGAACTACATTTATGAATAGCTAGTTTGACTCTAATTTTAAGAGACATTTCTATCCTTCATATAATAATTTGATAATTTATATTGTTTATCTTGATTACTGATGCACTATAAGACCAAAACAAACCTCCCGGTGGTGATGACGTCAGTAACTCGCAGCATGCAGAATGAAGTACCAAAGATACTTGTACAGTATTTTGGGGCGTGGGTGGCGTTGCTAAATTATCATCACTGGCTTCGTAGCCACTTGGATCTCAGGTATGGTGGGTAGGGACGATGTGTATAGACCAATCAGACGCTGTTTTATAGCTGGAGTATGCTTGGATTCGATTGCTTTATTGTGGAGTTTACACATGCAAGTAGTTCTTATGCTCAGTAAAACACTCAGATCACTTGTTTGTAAAGGTTTTTGGGCTTTTGATAAAAAGGCTACCATGGTTCCAAATGCCTTAACTTTTGGTTGCTTTGAGATTTGGCCCCTGCTTGTGAACAAGCCCAAACTTGATGACCTTTATGACCTGTCATATATACTAAAGGATGAATTATTAACAAAATAAATCAATAAATTGCATCCCTTTTCTGGGGTTTTCTCAGCAGTGTTGTAACATAAGAACCTCCAAACATGATACAAATTTGAAAGGTTTTCTATCAAATGAGACCATGAACTTGATGATACGTTGTTTATTTGTAGAGTTATAAGCCATTACTTTTAAGACGGGGTTAAACTACAGTGAAATTGAATTAAAACTGCAAAGCTTGTTCGGTTGGAAGATACAGTAATGATCAGGATCACCCTACAGTACACCGAACTGTACATTAATGAACTGTTTAGGCTCTAGAAGCTTCTGATATTCATTATAACGATTTCTGTAGAGCCTCTATATTGCATGTTCTTAAAAATAATTGTAACCGCTGAATTTTTATATTTATCTTTTCAGAATTGCTGCTTTAAACAATACAATGGTTTAAAACACCTGCAAACAAACTGGTGTTATGCCATATGCATAAAATAATACATATTTTTATTATTATTATTATTATTACATATTATGCATTTTGCACTACCATACCTTAATTGGATTATGCTCATTTGCACTGCCGACTGTTATTTACAGTACCTACTGTTTACATTTGCATTTTGCACCGTACTTCTAACTGTAATATGCAATCACTTTCCACTGCACTTTTACACTTTTTTTTTCTTTTTTCGGATAGCTTCTGTCCATAATTTATTGCACTACCTTAATCCACTGCTATATTCCTCATCTTAGCCTAACATATCATTGTATACCTCTATCTGTAAAATTCTGTTTATAGTAATAGCCATCTGTATATTTATTCACTGTACATATTCACCTGTACATTCTGTTTATAGTAATTACCATCTCTCTATTTATATATATATATATATATATATATATATATATATATATATATATTCAGTACATATCCATGTCCTGCACTTATGCAACCGTTGTATATCCTGCACTTGCTGCTATTGCACTTCTGGTTAGACCTAAACTGCATTTCGTTGCCTTGTACTTGTGTAATGACAATAAAGTTGAATCTAATCTAATCTAATTAATACACTTTCTCTTATGCTCACCCAGGCTGCATTTATTTGATCAAAATACGGTAAAACAGTAATATTATGAAATATTATTACAATTAAAAAATCTTTTCAGGATTCTTTGATGAATAAAGGGTTCAAAAGAGTAAAAAAAATTGTAACATTATAAATGTCTTTCCATCAATTTAATATGTCCTTGTTGAATAAAAGTATTATAAAAAAATTAAAAAAAACGTATTGATCCCAAATTTGGTGTAAATAAATACTAACATGTATTAAATACTAACAATACTAACAGAAAAGGGATGCAGTGTATTGATTTATTTTATTAATAATTCATGCTTGAGTATATATGACAGGTCATAAAGGTCATCAAGTTTGGGCTTATTCACAATCATGTTAATATATTAATATCGTTCCACTCCATTATATGTGTAGGCTTCATAGAATGTGTTATTAGTGTTAGATGTTTTTGTCAGTAATATAATGCACACCCTGTTAAACCAGAGCATAGATCATGTTTTAACTAAATAGCAAAAATAAGCATCACTTTTGTTTCCCTTTGAACAGTAGTTTGCTGTTCTACCTTCTGTCCAACCAGAGGTGTGCACGGTGCCCAGATTGCAGTGGCTAAATCCATATTTATAAACAGGAGGGGGGAGCGGGCAGGGGGCGGCAGCGGGAGTGAAGGGGGATATAGATTCCACTCGAAAAAGTACGGAAGACTATTTGGCGCAACATTTTGTTTTGCTCAGCCTGGCCGCTGTGCCAGGAGATGATTTGAGTGTTGGTTATTTTTCACAAGAGTATGTGATTGCACAAAAAAGTACATGCTAAACAGAGGCAGATGGTGGCAGATGGGGAAGGTTGGAAGAAGGTGGCTGGGAAACCTGGAAATCTATACTGCCGTACTGGTGTAAAAATAACAGAGCACAGCCTGAGCCAAGTTCTGGAGATGCAAAGTAGAGGGGGATTAAAGAGAGAGAGAGAGAGAAAGAAGAGAGAGAGTGTGAAAGATATTTTGAGGAAAAAATATATTTTCTTTTAGGGTTACAGAAGTGAAATTGGAATAGTTTCGCTTAAATTTGGCCCTCACCAAATGTTTCAAGTGTTAATGAGAATGAATGGAGATACATTTACAGAAATACTTCTCTAATAACGGTTCGTTTTCACAAGCTGTATGTCATCTGTCATTGAGTTCTCATCTGTCGCATCTTCAGCATTAGTAATTACAGTGTTTCTGCAGCATGTTTGCAACCAATAAAACATTATCGCTGGTTTCCAGGTGTGATTCAGAGCACATTAGTTTTATCTAAATGAGCCTACAGGACGTGTGTTTGTCAGCATGCAGGTGTGGCTAGCGCCCGTCATCTTGAAGGATGCGTACAGGTGCTTAGCAGCAGGTAAGCGTGAGTACCGGGATCCGTGCGTGTTTACAGTATGTGTGTATACTTTGCACACCCCTATTTGTGTGCATGTGCGCAAGCGTCCTCGTGTAGCCTGGCCAAAGTGGGATAAGCTCATGGAGGCTGTCTGTTCCACTGCCCTGCTGGGGAACTGGGCTGGTGGAGCCACAGGCTCTCTGTCCCATCCCTCCCTGGCCAGCCTTGCCAAGGGCCCAGTCCTGGGAGCAGCAGCCCTGCCACATGGCTGTCCGAGCAGGGGCCTGTTCCTCCCCTGCGGCCGCTCCTCCTCGCCTGTGGCTCTGGAACAGGGAGACCCCAACTGGCTCTGTGTGCATTAATCGCATCCCTGCCTGCAGCCGAGCTGCTCACGTACACTCCCAGGACAAACAGCACAATCCGGCCATACGTGCCGCGCACACACATGAACGGTGTCCTTGTGTTTCTGTGCATGCTTACGCTCCTGTTTGCTTCCAGAACACACAGTCCTGTCCTGTCTTTGCATAGACATGCACAAACACACCCATTCTGTCTGTGTAATCCGAACACACTTTATCTCACACTTATTAAAGCAATTACTTTGATGAAAAGCAGCCTTAACTGGGGAAAAAACTTTACTGTATGAAGCAGCTGCAACAGAAATATGATGAAAGATGTCCGTGTTCAGTAAATAATTCAATTCATTATGAGTAATAAATTGCAATAAATAATTATTCCACCATGGTTGAAATCACACAATGCATGCATGTACTTTTCATCACATGTGATATAACATTTATTTATTCCGCCAAGTAACATACACCACTGTCAAAGGTTTGAGGTCGGTAAAACTGGTTCATGTTTTTGTGAAATATTATTACAATTTAAAATAGCGGTTTTCTATTTGAATATATTTTAAAATATATTGTATTCCTGTCTTGGCAAAGCTGAATTTTCAGCATCTGTAGTCTTCAGTGTCACATGATCCTTTAGAAATCATTCTCATATGCTGATTTGCTGTTCAAGAAGCATTTCTTCTTATTATTATTAATGTTGAAAACAGTTGTGCTGCTTAATATTTTTGTTAAAACCATGATATTTTTTCAGGTTTCTTTGACAAATAGAAATTCCCAAAGAACATGATTTATTTAAAATAGAAATCTTTTTTTTTTTTTTAAGTCACTTTTTATATATTTCATGAATCTTGTATGACTAAAAATACACGGTAGTAGTTTAAAACACGCAATGTACCATTCAGCACATTTGCTCTGACATTTATATGTGGCGTAGTCATATACACCCATCTCACTGTATGGAGGTTTTTAGCGCTGCTTTCACACATGGACGTTCATATTGTGCTCCCTAATCAGGCCGAGTAATGAATGCTGCTGTTGACTCATGCAGGTCTGCCTGTTTTTAAAGATCAGAAAGGAGACATCATTATAACACCACTCTGAGCATATGCTTAACTGGCTCAGTGCCAGCTAGCCTTGTCATTAGTCAGACGTATTAATCACGACTCTCGCCTCTGAAGAGCTCTCCATCGCACGCTAACTCCAGCCGCCTTGTTTCTGCCACCTAGACTTTAAGAGCTATACCGGTAAGGTGTGTATGAGCATCCTCGGTAATTGGGGTCCGGGATGCTTGCCCAAAAGCACAGCTTTGATCCAGTGGTATCAGGCTTTTAGGACTGTGCTTCCAGGTTCCAACAGTATCCTGTGCTGGACCTTTGACCCGATACGCTGGAGCAGAATGAACGTTCAGTCGCTTTTATCAGTCTAGAGCTGATGGGCCAGAGAGACAGAGCTGGCTTGCGCTGATATGATTTTGGTAATGAGAAGCACTACAATAAGAGTGTGTGAAGTGCTGCCATTATCGGCTACTCATATTCATATATTAGCACTGTTGTTCATAACTGCCATTCATTTTGAAACTCAGCTGTAATGACTGTTATGGACAATAAATTGAGTGTTATGTTACACATGGATGGGTGGATGATAGATGGATGGATGATACATGGATGGATGATACTGTAGATAGATAGATAGATGGATGGATGGATGGATGGATGGATGGATGGATGGATGCATGGATGGATGAATTTTACAATGCATTATCTGTGTTAAATTTATTCAAATTGATATTGACAGCTTCTGAGGGGTGTGGCCAATTCAATTCAAATTCACACTTGTGAGTGTAAAGAGAGATAGTTCTTAAGTTCTGAATCTTTCACAGCCCTAGTCCATATTATTAAAAGCTGTTTGAGTGTTTATCAATGATTAAATGTTAAACAGGTTAACCCTTTAACATATTTAATAATGAGAATTTCTTTCTGAACAAAGATATTTTGGGGTCCATATTTTGAGGGTGGATCATGAATGCTTTCATGCAGGAATGTTTGTGTATGTGTGTTTTCTCGGATCCTAAAATCTGTACCCAATCCAGATCACTTCTTACCCGAACCTGATGTGCATAAATACATTTTTTAAAAGAAAAACCAGACCCGATACAATTAGACCCTGCATTCTGCAGCCCTGCAGTCAGTCAGGAAAAATCCTGGTGCTGCTCACTGATTTGGCCGCTGCTCCATTACTTTAATTAATTAATTTACTTTATTTATTATTACTTTATATTATTGCCCGAGAGTCAAGGCTACTAATAGTGAACCTGACCCGTGTCCGAGGCACTCGTCGAATCCGTTTGGGTCTCGGGGCGGATTTCGGGTTTTCGGTTCCAAGTGGATTTGTGAAGACCACTAATGTGAGTGTTTGTCCTCAGGTTCTGGAAGACAATGATTACGGCCGTGCGGTGGACTGGTGGGGTCTTGGTGTGGTCATGTATGAGATGATGTGTGGCCGACTGCCTTTCTACAATCAGGACCATGAGAAGCTCTTTGAGCTCATCCTAATGGAGGACATCAAGTTTCCCAGGACGCTTTCTGCTGATGCCAAGTCCCTGCTGTCAGGTCTGCTCATCAAAGATCCCAATAAGAGGTACAAACCGCACACCTGATCTAACCCAGAAACCAGATTCATCACAATACAGATCAGGTTGATTTTTTTTATACATTGCAACAGTTTTTTCTATATTTCACTTATTCAGACAGGAACTGCTGTAAAATCATCAGTTGTCTTCCGTCTAAATACATGTCCCGTCCTTTTATTTTTCCTGTCAGACTTGGTGGAGGTCCGGATGATGCGAAGGAAATTATGCGACATAGTTTCTTTGCTGGAATTGACTGGCAGGATGTCTACGACAAAAAGGTAACTTAGAATTTATGCTGTCCTGCTTTCTCCACTAGACATAAAGGCTTTCCCTTCCCTTCCCTTTCCCTCTGTACAGATAAAAACATTAGCAAAATGATTCCCGTTCACATGAACTAAAACGACTAAAAACGCTAGTTTTTAAGTAAAAAGTAAAGTAATAAAGAAAAACTACGCACCAGCGCACATACGTATTCATACGTGCTTGCCTATAGACTAAACACGTTATGCTTATGTCGTCACCATTCTCACCGATTAACGTTTTTTTAAGTTTCCAAGAAGATGATAACGGTATTGTTTCAAAACGAACTATTTTAGGTAACTATTTCAAAACCTATTTCAAAGTTTGCATTGTCAAGCAACCACACACTGTTGACATGCAAATTAACGCATTAAAAGTTTTCTATTTTAGTTGAAAATGGTGTCGTGTAAGTGGCCCCAAAGTAAATAACTAATGATTATTTACAATGGAAATGAATCAATCAAAAACTTACTTTAGCTGGAAAATAACTTTTTTTCTAGGGCTGCTGTACAGCCAAAACTGTTAACAATTAATTTCCAAAACAATTAATTTCCTGTTATCACTGTAAAGCTGCTTTGAAACAACCTATGTTGTAAAAAGCGCTATATAAATGAAGGTGACTTGACCCTCAGTATTTTTATGCTGTGCTGGATATTGTCCACCACTGCATCACAGTAAAAGTATAAAAACATACTTTTTCCCCCTTTTTTGTAATTGTGACTATATCTCCTAATTGGGGTTTATACAGTATGTAATAATATGATCTTCTTTCTTATTTTACGCTTTTCTTACAATTCAGAAACGGGCTTCCATAGATATAACAATGGTCTTTCATTGTATCAAAGTTACCAATGTCATGATTACTTATAATTTTAAAAATATTTTTAAAAATGTGCTATTCATTTCTTTGAGTGCAACTTTTTAATGGAGAAGCATACTGTGTAACTTTATTTAAATTGTTCATCAAAACTGTCACAACAAAATAGTTTTAATGCTACATGTTAAAACAGAGGTTATGTGTGACTCAATGTAATAATAGGTCACTGTCACTTAAACTGCCTTCTGAAATAACACAATGGCTGGCAGAGGAGGTGCGGTTCAGAGGCGTTAGATTGAGCCCTCCAGCTCGCCACACTATATGCAGTGTCAGATCTGCACAAACAGGTGCTCCGTGTGTTTTTTTTTTCATCCCCCTCTCTTCCTTCCTCAGCTGATACCTCCCTTCAAGCCTCAGGTGTCGTCAGAGACAGATACCAGATATTTCGATGAAGAGTTCACAGCTCAGACGATTACAATAACCCCTCCTGAAAAATGTGAGTTTGTCTGTTGTTTGTTTTTCTCTGCATATATTGACAATTCTGTAATGATAGAAGAAGTGCATTCAGAAAACATACTGGCTTCATGTAGTATTGTGCTGAATTAATTATCTTCTCAGTGGTGAGAGGTATTTTGGCACAAATTCGAGATCACCTGAAAACTACGGGTGTTACTTTTTGTTTGCACGTGATATTGTTTAAGAAGGTTTATGAAGATGTTATCTGGTTATATTCAATAGATTTCAACTGATCTTCATCTCACATACACAGACCCAGACAGAATCTGGAGAATAATCGATTTAAAGATGTTAAAATGTTCCAAAAAGAGCTTACAATCAGTTGAAAGCATTTTCAAATTAGCCAAGATATTTTTTAGCTTTATACAATTTTAGAAATTACATTTTAGGAATTTTTATTTCTGAGTGGGCTTGAAAATGAATACTTTTATTCAGCAAGGTTGCATCAAATTGATCAAAAGTGACAGTAAAGACATGTTGCAAAAGATTTATATTTCAATTTTTTATTAATTAAATAATCCTGCATTAAATGTATCAGTTTCCGCAAACATTAATAATAAGAAGAAATGTTTCTTGTGCAGCATATTAGCATATGAGAATGATTTCTGAAGGATCATGTGACACTGAAGACTGGAGTAATGATGCTGAAAATTCAGCTTTTTATCACAGGAATTAATTACATTTTATAATATATTAAAATAGAAAACTGCTATTTTTTTACTGTATTTTTTATATATTAAAAAAGGACACCGTGAGCATACAAGATTTCTTCCAAAAACACCCTAATGACCCCTGAACTGTAGTGGATACTTTTGTCTGTTACATACATAAACTTGCGATGATAAATTGTTTTTTAAAAAAAGTTTTGCAATCTAACATAAATGCTAAGCACTTTTTACATGTTTTAAACTTGACAGCCACAACACCCCCCCCCCCCCTTTATTTAAAAAAAAAAAAAATTGTAGATTTTAAAGGATTAGTTCACTTCAAAATGAAAATGTCCTGATATTTTACTCACCCCCATCTCATGTTCAAACACAAACACCTTGGATAAGATGGGGGTGAGTAAAATATCACAATTTTTATTTTGAAGTGAACATCCTTTAAGCCTGATTTTAAGCCCGTTTTGCGTGGGGGGCGTGGCCCAATTCGAGGCTTGTCACAAACGACATTTTGTCCAAAAAATCCTCAATTGTGTGGTGTCATTACGATTGTTTTACTGCTCCCGATCGTGCCTGAGCCTCCACGATCCCAAATCCCAACTCTTGATCGGGCTGCCTCTGATGTGATACCCGTGACAGCCAATGAGAGCGAGTGTAACGGAGGCCAGCTAGTAGTTGCTGTGCGAGTAAACCTCACTCCTCTTATCTCAAGAGACGCTCTAGCGACTGACGCTAGGGGTTGCAGCCTTTAGCCTCCTTGTTAGAGCGTCCGACTCTCATGCCGGCGGACCCGGGTTCGAGTCCCGCTTGGAGCGGGCGGGAGAAACTATGGAGGGGTTACATGAGCAAGCGTCACCTAGCGGATGTTGCATGCTTCTATAGCTGAAACTTGACAGCCATAAACATGCCACGAAAGTGGAGTATTGAGAAAAAAGATCACCCATATTCTTTTTCACTGTAAAACAGAGCGCGTTCCAAGATAGCCAGCTGACAATGTCGATTGTCCCGCATTAGTTTTTCTTCTCAAGTCACGTTTGATCTCGCGAGTCTCCTTGAGATCTCGTGTCACTGTGAAATCGTTCCTACAATCTAAGAAGTGCGTGATCTCGCGGTCCGGCTGATTCATCTAGTGTGTGCATTCAGAGGATTATTATGTAAAAATCAGTTGCAACTGCCCTTATGTCAGTGGTCTCCCGCAGTTTTAACATCGGTTAAGATGAGAAAATCGTCTAGTGTGTCCCAGGCATTATACAGTTTGTTGGGGGTCAGTCCCTCCCAAATACAGCTGTACAGTCTTGTCATTTTTTCTGCAGTCCACTGATATCTCTCTTGATCAGAAGAGCAGCCAGCACATTTTTCTTTTGTATTATTTTAACTGACTTGGTCCTAATCATAGAGGTAAACAACTTTTTCCAACAGCGACCTTGACTGTATGAGCATTTATTGAATGATATGCTAATCAAAAATGTTTTTGTGCTTCAGCTGCAAATGTTGGTTACTTTACTTCCCATCAACTCTTCTGAATGCTAAATTATTAAATGGGTCTAGAGAGTGGAAGGTGAAAGGCAGTAATATTTAACATTTCAAAGCCAAAGCTTATAGAAGGTCTAGTTGATATTTAGGATGTGTGGGATGGATTCAATTTTGTCCTCATAACCCTTTTAATAAAAGTAACAACCTTGTTTTCGCCTGCAAACTGTCTTCCACAGACTCCATATTCAACAGCTTGTTTCCTGTGTGTGGGTGCCAGTTTTTTTGGCATATTGCAGGCTTTTTTTGTGACCCGATGGGAAGTGTAAAAGCGGCTCAGATAAAGTTTTCTTCTTAGCTAACTGCAGAAAATATTTGATTTGCACGAGCCTGGCTGAAAATGGCCGCTAACATTAGCCTAGCCACCCTTGACCGATTGTCCTTGTGCCCTTCTCCTCAGTCGACGAAGATGGGATGGATTGCATGGACAACGAGCGACGGCCACACTTCCCCCAGTTCTCCTACTCGGCCAGCGGGAGAGAGTGAGCGCCACACAGCCGACACTGCCTCATCCTCCTCATCAAGGTCACCACTGGAACAAATTAGGTCTTCAGCTTCTAACAGCCCCGGCCCTATTGACTCTCCATCGTCCATCTTGGTTCTTTCATTTGTTTAGCTAGACCAAGGGAAACTTCTGATTTAGGGTGATGGGAATTTGCACGTCCTCACAGCTCCAGCCCAAAGGTTGGGTCGAGATGGGAGAACTTTTGCTGTTTGCTAGGAGTTTTGTATTTATTGCGTTCTTCTCTTTGGTTCGAGATGTTGCTCCACATTCCTCACTCAACGGGAACCGGTATCAAGACACATCCGTTCAGTTCAGATGAAAACATATAACTGCATGGCTAGAGATTCACATGGGTTTTACGATTCCAATCTCTCGGGTACACGTAGTAGAACTACACACAATCGCTCCAGTGTCAGCTGCTTTTGTTCTTACTGTTTTTAAGGCTCACCTTCTGTTATATAAAGTTAAAACTGCCATAAACGGTTTACTCAGGCTTCACAGAGGACATCTGTGTTCAACTCAGTCATCAGGACTAGCTTTACCCCTCATCGTTCCACAACACAGTATTCCTTCGTATAAAGCCCTGTGAACCTGAGCTATGCAGTGCTAAAACCACCCGTTAGAAATGCTTACTCAACCATAAATCTATTCACAGAAGGCTTTATTTCTTGCATATCACTCCCTGAGAAGAATTGTCTCAGTGTTTTATAGAAGAGATGGCACGTTTGACTGATGTGGAATGCAGTGATACATGGCTGTGATGTAGTTTCATATGACGAATTCCCCAAAAGCCCAAATTTTTGTGAGAAACCCTTTCCACTCAACGCTCAATAGTGCAATCACAGTATAACAAAAAAAAGAAAGAAAAAGCCAGCATTAATGAAAAGAATGGCAGGAAGCACTATTTTGTTTGTTTTATAAAAAATATATGTATTTAAGCAAATTTAATTTATTCGTTTCTTTGTCCTCTCGTTTATTAAGAGTGCTTTCTAAGTCTCCTTCTTGTTTTTTTTAATGAAACGAATGCACCTAAAAAGGCTTACGAATGTAGACGGGTCAATGCAAAGGCCTTTGTTTGTTTTTTATTACATTTTATTTCTTTTTACACCAGTGTAGTGTAGTCATTATCCTCCTCTGAGTGATGTTGAAACGTGTTGCTTGTCTTTCCACCAATGAAAGGGCTGTACAAAAAACGCACACTGATTCATTCAGCTGTCCTCTGGCTGTAGGTTACTGTATGTGGAAGTCTGGAACAGAGCAGGGCTCGCGTCCCAGTGTGCTTTGCGTTAGCATTTAAATTCAAGGAATCGTTTTGTTTCATTGTAGGTGTGGTAAGGTTCAATGCTATTTTGAACGTTAATATCATGTTCACATTCCTTCCTAACATACTTTAGGACACAAATCAAATCCTTCCATCATGGACCTGGACGCCAATCAGATATTAGCTTACAAATTCGTCGAGGAACATTTATTTGAGAACAAATATTACTGGTTGCAGACTTGACGCTTGATAGGATAGTTGAGGGAACCAGTGATGAATGGGATGAGAATGAATGATGAGATCAAAGGGAAATATCTGAATTATTGAGTAATAATTTGATATATGCAGTACATTTCTTGATAGTGTTCGGCAATAAAAGTCTGTCTGTGGTGTTTATAGATGTAAAGATGGCTTATGTGCATGTTGCGTTTAATGTGTCCTTTTTATTTGGGCAGGAATGGCAAAAACGTAAACCTTGAATTGTGGCCCCTCGGGGTGAGAATTTTCGTATCGAGATGGGACATTAATGATATACGAGGAAAGACTGTGGCGGAGTTAAAGGTGTGCACGTATATGAAAAGTGAAGGACTGTTGGCGAAGGTGTTGAAAGGATTTGATGTCGAACGGTTAAGGACGATTCAGAAAGTTTCAGAGCTTTCCGCTCTATTGTGTGAGCGTTGTTCATTTTCCAGTGGTGTAATGTGAGATGCCGTAGCATGGTACTGTTGCTCTATGGCCAGATTTTTCCAGTCGAGCTTGAGGATGTTCTTGCGTTCTTTCTAACACGATAATGTTTTCTGATAGCACAGCGGTGGTACTGCAGGAAGATTCGCTGTTTGTGTCATTCTCTGTCTTCCAACTTAATCGATCATTCCTTGCCTTCCCCCTCCATTCCTTAATCTTATTTAATTTATTTATTGTTTGTGAAAGAGAGAGAAAAGCGGTTAATGCCACTACCTGATACATAATTGAATAGGCTTGTACTGCTGACTGTTTAGTGTTTTTCGGTGTTCAGTTGTGTTTGTTTGCTTGTTTTATTACTTTTTGTATTTATCAGAGAATAACTTGAACATTTTTTGTGTCTTGTTTTACGTTTTCCGGTTAGGTAACATTTACAATTTCAATTTGTATTGAATAGGGAGATGAAAGCACTCATCTTTTTTTTTGTTGCTTTTTAACTTTAGATAAACTGATTTGTGATTGTACGACTCGTTAGGATTATTTAATCATACTGTGACGCTGTTCATCCACTTTAATATGCACTTGCGAGGGACCGAAGGGTTTTCCTCGAGACATGGAGAGGTAGAGAATGGTGACGTTCATCGGGGCGGTACCTTGCATGTGAAATGCGTTCATCTGTAATACTTTATTTAATCAGCAGAAGGGCCTTTGGCTTTGGCCAAATCAATCATACACTTTTGTAACTCCATATTTTAACACTTGGCTTTGTATCTGCCTGTAGTAGCACTTTCATACCCATTGCTCTTTTTATATAGCTCAGCATAAGAAAATAAGGTCCCTGCTTTGAGGGGAAAATAAAGAATACCGGAAAATAAACAAAAGGAGGGGAAAAAAAAAAGAGAGAAGAAAATACTTGAAAGCACAGATTCGCCCCTCATAGACCTCATGCTACTTTACTTTTCTGAGTGATTGTGCTCTGTAATATGTAACAGCGTGGATGCAGATAGACGTGAAATGCTGCCAGGAGACACAACCTTTGCCTGGTGACACAGACAGACTAATGTTTCCCAAGATTCCTAATGCTCTAGTGTTGTACCGGTGTCGTTTCAGAGGACAATAAAGACACAACCCAACCTAAAGTCATTATTCCCTGAATACTGAACTAGTGTGAGGAAGGGACCCATGGAGACATGGGCGGCACGGGCTCCATCCCTCCTAAGCGCACCTCAGCGTGCCACTGCTGCTACTGTTTGTACTGTCTACAACAGACTTTCTCTATATCGCGCTCCTGGTAGTGTATTATGAATGAGCATGAATTGTAAAGTATTTATTTAAAAACAAAAGACAAATCTTAAAATAAAAAATACAAAAAAAAAACATTTTATGTCCATGTAGCTTTAGAGTTTGTGACATTTCTTGACCTTGCTAGCTCTGTCATTAGATCCATGTTAAGAACTAGTCATGTGGTTAAGAATTTTACATGGAAGGGATTAACAAAGAAAAATATAAAAAATAAAGAACTGTATTACCATTCATCATATTAAATCATTTTAAAAAAAAGTTTATTTCCTTGAATACAGTATAGGGCCCACGCGGATGCGGGAAGCTTATCTGCAAGAAACTGTTTTTGTACACTGTACATCCTAGTATTTTTACACACGTAAATGTATATGATAGGGATGCACATTATTTTCCTTCTTACAGACTGCTTAAATAAAGCACTGTCAATCTGCTTTGGGCTGAGTCGTGTCTGTTTGACTTATTTTCTCCAGACAAAACATTCATGATTCTTTACACACCTCAGAAACTGCTGATGATGTTAGGAAATCATTTCTTGATATTTAACTATAAAGAGTATTTAAAAAAACATTGAATCTGTTTCTGTCATTAAAAAAAAAACAACAAAATCAATTCAATTTAAAATCAAAAGGTCACTGTTTTGAAAAAAATGCTACTTTACTTACTGATCAGGCATAACATTATGACCACTGACAGGTGAAGTGAATAACTGATTATCTCTTCATCACGGGACATATTAGACAGCAAGTGAACATTTTGTCCTCAAAGTTGATGTGGAAAACTGCAGCTCTTGTGGGGTGTTCCTGGTCTGCAGTGGTCAGTATCTATCAAAAGTGGTCAAAAGAAGGAACAGTGGTGAACTGGCGAAAGAGTCATGGGCGGCCAAGGCTCATTGATGCACGTGAGGAGCGAAGGCACATGGCACCAGGATGCACCATGGGAAGAAGGCAAGTTGGCGGAGGAAGTGTGATGCTTTGGGCAATGTTCTGCTGGGAAACCTTGGGTCCTGCCATCCATGTGGACGTTACTTTGACATGTACAACCTACCTAAGCATTGTTTCAGACCATGTACACACTATCATGGAAACGGTATTCCTTGTTGGCTGTGGCCTCTTTCAGCAGGATAATACTCCCTGCCACAAAGCAAAAACGGTTCAGGAATGGTTTGAGGTGTTGCCCCCAAAGTCCCCAGATCTCAATCCAATCGAGCATCTGTGGGATGTGCTGAACAAACAAGTCCGATCCATGGAGGCCCCACCTCGCAACTTACAGGACTTAAAGGATCTGCTGCTAACATCTTGGTGCCAGATACCACAGCACACCTTCAGGGGTCTAGTGGAGTCCATGCCTTGATGGGTCAGGGCTGTTTCGGCAGCAAAAGGGGGACCAACACAATATTAGGTCATAATGTTATGCCTGACCAGTGTACCGATCTGAGATTGGGGAATTTGGAGGCCAAGTCGACACCTCAAACTCGTTGTGCTCCTCAAACCATTCCTGAACCGTTTTTGCTTCGTGGCAGGGCGCATCATCCTGCTGAATATTTCGTTTTATTTTACACAAACGAACACCTTTTTGATCAAATAAATAGATAAATAACTAAAAAAAGCACAAATATTTTTAAACAAACTAAAACGAATGAAATTGTGTAGCATGATACGGAGGCTCAGCACTCTTAGTTATACAATCATGCGCACATACCTCTATACGAATTTCATTTATTATTTACTTATTTAAAATAAGTGAACTGTGACTTCTGACTCAAATTGAAGTACGTCTTCAAACATTACTTTTCATTGAGTTGATATATGGAAAGTGTCATAATGATAGAAGTAAACTTATGGGACCAGCAGTGATCACATGACCCCACGGTGTTCATTCTTTTCTCAACATGTACCTGACATACAGAAGAGAAGACAACCATGATTGAGACTCACTCAATAAGAAACACTGTGTGTACTGTACCGCCATGCTGACAACCACTAATCATCTCAAAAGAAGAAGAAGAATGAACCACACTGTCTTCTATCTCATAACGCTTTCATTGACTTCCGATCATCTCTCGCCGTCTGAAGGCTTCAGTGTGGCGGTCAGCGAGGCAGCATGTGGGTGTTCTTAGACAAATGCTCAGAGGGAGAGTCTGAATTACTAACTCGTTCTAATAACAAAACAACAGCATGGTAGTATTAACAGAGCCGAAAGCGCCGGCGCTTTGCGGAGCATCAATCCATTTGCAATAATCTCCAACGAATGTCAGCATTCGGCGATTCGCTGTCTGTTGCTGACGTGCCTCTAGCAGCAATCTGGATGAGCATCTGTGGGTGCCTAGTCTAGCGTGATGTGCAGCCATGGCTACCAGCTGCTGTGGTGCTTGTGTGCGCTTCTCTCTCTCTCTCTCTATGGGTGAATCTCAGAAACACATCCAGGTCACATTTCACTTCAAAATCATAAAAAAATATTATATTCAGCATAAATAAAACAAAGCCTATTTTATGACCACTGCATTTCTTTAGGCATTGTGACCTTTTTTAATGACATTTTAAGCAAAACTCTCATTACCACAACAAATCCAGATATTTAACTCTTATTTTCCTCATTCTAAATGATTATTCTTATATATCATCATCCCTGTAATACTATTACAGATGCGCTATTTATTACGCATCTTCCGGATCAAAACACAGGCGTCAAGCGAAGAAGCAGAAACAAGCCATAAACATTCAACAGCATATAAATCAAAATATAGTACTATAAAGCTTTCGGGCTGTTGATGGAAGAGATTTAGTCCATCAACTAAATCGAGTTTAGATTATCGTCTTTGACAAAAACACGACTTTCTCAGTGTTTAAAAAAAAAAAAAAAATTTTATATAATTTTTTAATTTAACTCGCATTCAATTGTTGATAAAAAAGAGAATGCATGGAGCTAGAATAATTTAGTTAGTTTGTTTGTTTAAAAGCAGAGGTGCATGTTCAGATATTCATACTTCTGGTGGCCATCAAATATGCTGGCAACTTAAAGGGATAGTTCACCCAAAAATGAAAATTAGCCCCTGATTTACTCACCCCAAGTCATCCTGGGTATGTATGACATTCTTCTTTCAGACAAATAAAATATATAAAGATATACATACAATACATAAAATAAAAGAGTTATATTAAATATGTCCTGGCTCTTCCAAGCGTTATGATGGCAGTGAATTGTTGGATCATTTTTGAAGTCCATAAAAGTGCATCTATCCATCATATAACTGCTCCACACGGCACCGGGGGGTTAATAAAGGCTTTCTGAAGCAAAGTGGCGCGTTTGAGTAAGAAAAATATCCATATTTAAAACTTTATAGACTAAAATAATTAGCTTCCGGCACGTCGACTTGCGCTAAGCCACCCTAACCCTGACACGACGTACAGGAGCATCGCAAGCTTTGACGCCTCTCGTGGCAAAAGACTCTCGTTTTACACTTTAATTCATGACCGGTGTTTTGTTTTGCTCCATCCTCTGCGCTTCTGCGGTCGTCAATACATATGTGTCTTTCGCCGTAACTTTTTACTCTTTCACTTGCGTACCGCTGAACGCCGGAAGCTAGTTATTTTAGTCTATAAAGTTTTAATTAAGGATATTTTTCTACACAAGCGCGCCACTTTGCTTCAGAAGGCCTTTATTAATCCCCCCCCCTGATTCTGTAGCCCCGCCCACCGATTTGTGCCTGGCATGTTAGATAAATAACAGGCCTATGTGTGGAGTTAAACCGGATCGAACTCTTATGACATGTTTCAAGCTTCCTTCGGAATCCAAAATGCAAGGTTGAACTTTATTTTTAATGAAAATCCAGCTCATGTGGGGAAGACATTGCATTTGTTCGCTTAATTTCACTGTGGATTCATTTGTAAGAGACTGGATTTGCAGACAGGATGAGATTAAAAAACACGATTCTGGATCTGACAGGAATGATGCAACACAATAATGTGAGTAAAAATTTTTTTTGATATGTGATAGTATTGCATTGTTACGTTTGATATCTACTGATTATGTACGTTTCTAACTAAACATAGCTTCCACACTGTCACAGGCTTTGTATTTGAGTTGGTTCACTGTCCTACAATTCGTGACCAGCCTCGGACATGTATGGGCCAGGGCTTGCACTGTCTTACATAGTGAAATACACACGCACGCCATATTCGGACGTTGTCGGCTTCACTTTTCTCCAATAGAAGATAGTGAAGGGCCGTCGTCCATCTTTTTTACAGTCTATGGTCCTCCCTCTCTCTCTCTCTCTCTCTCTCTCTCTCTCTCTCTCTCTCTCTCTCTCTCTCTCTATATATATATATATATATATATATATATATATATATATATATATATATATATATATATATATATATATATATATATATATATATATATATATATATATATATATATATATATATATATATATATATATATATATATATATATATATATATATATATATATATATATATATATATATATATATATATATATATATATATATATATATATATATATATATATATATATATATATATATATATATATATATATATATATATATATATATATATATATATATATATATATATATATATATATATATATATATATATATATATATATATATATATATATATATATATATATATATATATATATATATATATATATATATATATATACACACACACACAATGAAGGAGAACAACTGTGATATTGCAGAATTGTTATGATGTTTTCAATGCTGACCTTATTTTGAGCTTTAGCACCATATTTTATCTTCCATGCTGGGTTTTTGTGTGTGTAGTTTTTGAATTTTCTACACTGCCTTTAAGACATAGTGTAAAGATGACAAGAAATGAATATTTTTTGTCTATTTATTTCAAAAAGGGACAGTGTACATTAATCAACATTAATGAATGTAAACTCAAGTACTCAAGTTAGCCTAAAGCTCATTTTCTTTGCCAGATGTTATTAGGCATAAAACATAAAAAGAGAGAGAGAAAAAATAAATAACAAAAATATTTAATACAACCAGAAATTATAAACATATGTTATACAATAAGTTAATAATAATAATAAAGGGAAAAAAGACAGATAAATTATTATGATGACAAAAGAAAGTGATCAAGATATGAAATGGATTGTTTTGAACCTGCATCTTCGTGGCTCAGCATGTCTGAAAAACGACATATTATTTGTAAAGTAGCCTACTTACACATCATATGTAGATTAAAATATATTCATTATAATTTCATCAACAATAAGGGGAACAATATTTTTGGTGACTGGTTGTAGAGCAGTTAAAGCAGTTTCAAATACCTTCAAAAGGTTAATAATCCGGTTTTAAGTTACAGGAAGTTCTACAGCAGAGACTGACCTGGACTTGCAGGTTTTGTAGGTTGTGCATGTCCTGCGCGAGCTGCTGGCGCTCCTGCATGAGCTGCTTCTGTCTGCTGAGGAGCTGCAGCACCTGCTGAGAGCTGGCCTGACAGTGCTGGTCCAGCTGCTGCAGTCTGACAAAACACCGACAGATGAAACAAACCTCCATCTGAGTTAGCACTCTACCATACTGAGATTCACAAAGCTTTTCCAACAGCATGTCATTTTTCACAAAGTGAATATTTAACAGATTATCATTAACTTATAAGTTTGCACCCCAAAATGAAAATTCATCCATTCTTTTTTCATTGTTTATGATGTTGCCTTGTAAAACATAAAAATAGAAATGTATTAGAAATCTCTTTTTTTTTTTGCATACATAAAAATTAAAAACTGGAGCTATTCATGTTCCATAAAGGACTATAAAGTCACTCGTACAACCTATGAATGGCTTACTCTGTCCACATTCAGCTAGGGGTCGGGCAAGTACAGACCTTAAAGGGTACATAACACACAGTTTCTGCCAATCTCATGTTCATTTTGAGTAGCTACAGGCACTCAAGATTAACATGAGATTGGCAGAAACTGGTATTGCAGCCTTCATATCTCCGAAGAGTCTTTAGTTTTATCAGATTTATAAAAGGCAGATACCCAGCCGAGGTCGTGGAGACGTGCAGTGGGCAGAGCTAAAGAGTCACAAGCACACACACACACACACACAATACATCATGGCATTATCCCTGGATAACTTTCGATTCACTATACGTTCGTGTCTGCAATTGCCAACAAAACACAGACATTTGATGCAGTTTCACTCACCGCCTGCGGTTTCGACTCATGACCGGGAACAAACAAACACATTTGCAGAACTCTGTTGCTGCTCCGGAAAAACAAACTGCGTTTCCGTAACGCTGGGTTATTTGGGAAGCTGAACAAGGTTATCTTTCCCTCACAACCAAAAACACACTTTTTTTGTGACAGTGTTGATTTCGTGGTCTAAAAGTCACAACTGTTTTACTGAAAGTCTTTGGGAAAGATGTTACATCAGCTGGACAATCAGTATGTTGTTAAACAAAAGTAAAATCCATTGAACACACTGTACTCATATCCCTCACAACCTCATTTTCATTCCTGTCAGAAAAGAACTATGCTACCCTAAGGTTTATTTTAATATAAAATGACATACATGTTACACAGTTTAGTATGTCTTGTGCACCTGTACAGGATTCCAACAGAAGTGATGATGGCGAACATGGGCTTCCAGCTTCTCTAGTGCCAGAGCCATTTTTAAAGGCTTTTCTTTTTCTCTGTGTCTGATGAAACAGTGTTTCTGCCTTTCCCAATAATTGTCATTCACCTCTGATTCCTTAAATCCCATCTTATTTGGCAGTGTGAGCAGAATAGTTCTCCTGACTGCACTAGACAGCTTGTTCCTGTCCTCAGGCCTCAGTCTCTTTTACTTTCTCGAGCGCTGTTCTTTTGTCTCCCTCGCCCTCATCCTCTTTCTTTCCTTTGATTTCTCTGCTGGCCTTCCTGGCGTGAGCTGGACAGGGCTGATCACAGGGCTGTGGTGGGCATCCTGTCCCATGCTCAGGCCCTGCTGTGTAGGGAGCTGGCGCCACTGCTGCCGCCCACCTCCAGAGTCTGGCAGCGCTCTGACACTGGCCCTAACCTCCTCCACACACTACTTAGCTCCAAATGTTCTTCTGTATTAGTGCACTAATTCAAAACTTTATCCACAAATTTCGCTGCTCTTCAGGTCTTTCACAAAGTACCATTCATCTGCTTTTGTTTACCAAAATAAGAAAAACTTAAGAAATGAGAGCCGCAAGAACATCTCCATTATTTGTAAACCCGTTTGCTCTGTTAGTGGACCATCTGCTTTTTTGACACAGGGTTTTCTTTTCTTCTCGAAATGCATGAGTTTATTGTTGGATACTGATAATAATTATTAATATGTAGCTAGAAAAACACACCCTAATCACTCAAAGAGAACATGCATAAACTCTATGTGACTTACTGTATATGACATATGAGTTGTATAATGTATATGACTTTGACATCTATGACTCCAGTGAGCTTATAGATCCAAATACATGACTTTACAGCCCTCACCCCATTAGAAAATAATTAAATCTATTTAAAAAGAGTAAAAATTAAAACTAAAATGACAAATGTTAAATGTTACTAAATTGTAATATACAGTGCTCCCGTTCAAAGGGTCAGTACATTTTTTAAAATAAAGAAATTAACATTTTTATTCAGCAAGGATGCATTAAATTGATCAAAAGTGACAGTAAAGACACTTAAAAATATTAAGCAGCACAACTGATTTTAGCATTGATAATAATAAGAAATGTTTCTTGAGCACCAAATCAGCATATTAGAATAATTTCTGAAGGATCATGTGACTGAAGACTGGATTAATGATGCTGAAAATTCATCTTTGCATTACGGGAATAAATTACATTTTAAAATGTATTCAAACTGACAACAGTTATTTTAATTTTATTTTCTATTTCACAATATCACAGTTTTTACTGTATTTTTGTATCATAAGAGACTTCTTTCAAAAACATTTAAAAAATCGTAGCGACTCCAAACTTTTCGTAATTTAAAAAAAAAAAATACTAATGGTAGTGTATGGGTCTAATAATATTAAAATATTAATATTAAAATATTTTGAAGAATGTCGGTAACCTAAAAGTTGATGGCCTTATATCATAAATACTATGGAAGTCAATGGAGCCCATTAACTGTTCGTTTACCGACATTCTTCAAAATATTTTACAGGTTTTCAGCTGAAGAAAAAAATTCAAACAGTTTGGGACAACTTGAATTACTCTTAATACCTCTTCATGTTTCAGCAAAATCAAATTATAACCCTGACATAATGTCACTACATATTCAAGAGAAAGAATGAATATTTCTTGCTGAATCTAAAAACAATGTTTGCTCTTTTATGCTGAGAGTGTCAGTGTGTTGAATGAGTCCTGTAGAATCAGCTCTGTGGCCTCAGCCAGTATAATGTCATGCATCCTGAAGCATTTAAAGCAGGTTGTGTAATTCAGCAGCTAATTCCCTCGCCTCACACACAAGCCATCTGCAGCACCTTTGCACCTCTGGAGACAGACATGCTGCATTAACCTATTATACAATCACACCACCCTTAATCAGCAAATGTCAAACGCCTCTCAATCTCCCCCATATGTATCTGCTTTACAGCCACTGAGGGAAGAGTCTCGAATCCGTCCAATGCGCACGACCCGTGCCCTTGTTCAGGGCCGTGTTAGTTTGCGTTTGACTCTCATAAACCATCCCAAAGAAAAAAGAAGAAGAGAGAAAACTCCCGTAGTCATCTCTGAAGCTGGACTCACAACGGGAGTCTGATTAAATTAGAAGGCTGTCCAGCAGCTAAGGCTGCAAATCCAATAACCTCCCTCCATTTACTGGCACGCAACTTAATTAGGTTTTTAATACAGCTTAGTGCATGGAGCTGGGCTGAGCTGGCCCGGCCTGGACACTGCTGCCTCTGCCCGCTACTGAGAGAGCTGGAGAAGGGTTTTAAGGGAGAGTCGAGCTTCCCCGCTGACCCTGGAGAAAGGACACCATCTGCTGGCTCCCAGGCTAACTGAAGCCAGCACAACACACAGACACGGCTAACCCGACTGCTGATGCGCTGAGAAAAAAGAGTGGTCAGGTAACTGTATTGGTCATTTACATATTTATAAAACGCTGATAAGTTCAGAGAACATGGGTTTTACTTTTTAAAGCAAATATATATATATGCAATATCTTGAAGTTGAGGTTCTCAAACAAACTGTTCAATCTGAGGACCACTAGTGGTCCATGAAGGATTTAAGTGGTCAGTAATTTGAATGGTTTTAATAAAAAAATGGTGTTATGAATAATTATAACAGAACAATTCCCACATTATATTAAACCTACACTCATCGTTCACAAGTTTGGGGTTGGTAAGATTTTTAGTCACCAAAGCTTTATTTTATTTTTTTATAAAAAAAAATACAGTAAGAATAGTAATATTCTGAAATATTATTATTATTTAAAACACCGTTTTCTATTGTAATATTTTTAAAAATGCAATTTATAAGTGTGGTGGCAAAGCTGAATTTTCAGCACCATTATTCCAGTCTTCACTGTCACATGATCCTTCAGAAATCATTCTAATGTGCTGATTTGCTGCTCACAAAAATTCTTATCATCAAGGAATGTTTCAGGATTCTTTGAGAAATTGAAAGTTCAAGCATCATTTATTTGAAATAGAAATATTTAGTAACATTATAAATGTCTTTAATGCATCCTTGATGAATAAAAGTTAATTTCTTTAAAACATACATTAAACCACTGTTCTACATAAGTGTCATTGACTAAAACAACAGTCCAGTAGTTAGCTAGTTAGTTCAATGAAATAAAACTAAAAACAAAACAATAGTCTAGGTCTGGGTTGGCGGCTCAAGACAGAATTGGTAAAAAAAAAAAAAAAAAAAAAAACATTTGCATCGAGACTCAAATGATAGGTGGAAATTTCTGCTTTACTCCACTTCCTCATCCACTACCATAAAGGACTATTCTGGTAAATAAACAGCTTTAGCTCTGTGGGCAAATCAAAATCAGTTTCTGTGGTAACGGACAGTAGTGTTGTAGTCAAGACCAAGTAATCCGAGACCAAGACCAACGTGTGTAGAGACCAAGACAAGACCAAGACTTTGAGGGGTTGAGAACAAGACCCCACAGCAGGGCGAGACCGATTCAAGACCAAGAACAGACTAGCAGTCATTAAATTCATAAAGATCCACATCACCGCCTGAGAAATTACTTCTTTTTAATCAATAAATATAATTAGGAAATGATATAATTAACAACAAAATTCATCTTTGCTCTGCAGTGGTGGTAGAAAAAATGCATCTGAATTGGTAAATTGCAAATGATGCATAAATAATGTTTTTTTACTATTATTGAATGTTTGTATAAAAGCAATATCATGTTTGCAGTCAGGCTCAAATTTCTGAAAACAGCTCTCTTGCTCTTGTGATGCTGCTTAATTATATCACATTATAATATAAAAATCCAGATCTCGTACAATTACTTTTTTTGCAACAATATCTTGAAATTTGTGACCATTTGTATTAATTTTGGTGACTCTGAACCGGCACAACAAATAAATCATCTAACGCAGTAAGTTTTACATCCAATCACAGTAATGATGTTAACAAATGAATCAGACAATGCACCCGTAATTTAGTGATATCCTCATAGTTGTGATTTTGACTGGTCTTGAAACAAAATCCAGAGTCCTCTAAGAGACTGAGTACAAATGTGGTTGAGACTTGGTCACTACCGAGACCGAGACGAAAAAAACATGGTCTTAAGACCGGTCTCGAGTACTACAACACTAATGGACAGTATGCCTCAGATACCCATGAGTTTATAAAACAGAAAAAAAAGCTTTACTTATATGGTTTTTTTTTGTTAGATGATAAAAGGGAAAGAAAAAAAATACTAATCACAATTCTTTACCATGTAAAAGCTGTTTTTAGTGAGTTATCTGCAGGTGCCAAGGCGTTCTGTGAGTTTGTATAATAAACGGTACGGGAGCGCGAGTGGCCTGCAGTGCTGCCACCTGTACAGCTGATGGACTGGACTGAAGTTCCTCTGCTCGTGTGGCCTGCTGTGGCCTCAGGGTTTGTGATTTTTGTGAGTGATGTTCAGTGCTTAGCATCTGTTTAGCGTTGGCCAAATGAATTGGCAAGAAGCAATGAATACTCTCAGCTCTTGCGAAAAGACAAAACATTTTGTCTTTCTTAAATCATAGCTGACATAAACAAAAGAATCTGGTGATACTGTATGTATATATATTCATATAATATAAATATATAACCCCTGCCAGTCATTTCGTTTGCAAATTGTTTTAGACTAAAATTATTTAAATCTTAGCTAATTATTTAAAAATGTGTGGAAAAACAGTGCTACACAAATAAAAACCATTTATCTCTTTTAGGATATTCTAATGAGAACAGGGCTCACAAAAACAGCAACAATAGCAGTTACTTAGTACAGCATATCAGAACAAATGAGGCAGGTTTAGTTCCTTCAATGCACAAACAAACCAATAGAAAAAGATCTCAACAAATGGAACGACAAATCACTAAATCCAGTGAATTTACGAGGCTCCCACCAGCAGCATGCTGCAGATAGCGGCGGGAAGGGGTATGCGAGGCTTGGAGGAAGGATAAGCAGTATAGAATATATGCAATCTGTCTTGGCTTGCCTAGTTAAAACAGGCCTGTCAGCGGCAGCGAGGACGCAGTCCCTCACTCCTCCATAAACCCTCCTGCACTGCCAGGGCCAAACACAGCTCCACTAACCGCAGGCCTTGGATCCTGATAGACTCGCCAGTATCCCTCTATCTGGGTTTTTATTTACAGAACTGAGCTTGGTCCGTATGTAGATATGACACGGTTTTAAAATATAAATGTTAACAAACAAACAAAACAAAAAAAACTGATGCTTAAACTAGATCAATTATAGGACAATAAATGTTACATGACATTGTCGTTTATAATCAGATCTTTTTTATAACTAAAATTAAGGTTTTAGAATAAGGAACTCGCACTGAAAATTAAGTGTAACTAAGTGATAATGAGGATGATCTTTTCATCTTACTTATTTGGCTTGTGCAGCTCCAGACTGGATTGCAGAGGTTACTAGTGTGGCCAGTGAATAAATGTGAAGACAACAGAGCCATATGATTTGACCCAGAACGGCTCCTAGTCATTCCCTATGAATTGCTATGAATACTTTCCATCTAAAGATAGTCCATCTAACCATATCCAGATAGGTTGTCCCAAAAGTGCAGCATTCTTCTCCTAAAAGATGCTGTAAAACACTCCTAAACGATGCTAAATGACACTGGCATCATCTAATAAACCATTAATCCATAAAAATAAAAAAATCCATATCAGGAACATGACTATTATTAGCCTATAGGAGACAGTTTAAGTTGGCTAAGCCGTTGTTTGTATTTTATTCTTTTTTTTGCCTTATTTTTATTATGTATATTTACTATTATAATTATTTATACAAACATTATTATTAACTTTTTACTTATACATTTTTTTACTTTAAATTAGTTTGTCTGATTTACATCTTTTTTTTTTATATATATTAATATTATTTACTAGGTTCTTATATATATTTCTCATATATGAACATTTTGCCCATTGTTGTCAACAGTTATGTTATGAAAAATATTTGAAAGAATAGAAAAGCAAAAAAATATATATATATAACACTGAATAAAAACTAAATAAATGTTGTGACTTTTGAATTAAAATAACTTTAAAATTATAAGGAATTTCCAAGGCACTCGAATGGTGTAGAAAAAGTTAAAAAGCCTTTAATTCATCATGACTTATTCTTTTAAAAACAGGTGACAAGTACACCTACGCGTTGCGGCTTCATCAGGGTGACACCTGTTTTTAAAAGAATAAGCCATAATGAATTAAAGGCTTTTTAACTTTTTCAACACCATTCGAGTGCCTTGGAAATTCTTTATTTTTTGGGTTGAACCATTCCTTATATCCAAAGAGCACCGAGATAAGGAATTCACACCCCGTGCAGCACTTCTCTTGCATTCTCTGTTTTAACTTTAAAATTATGTTCGTCTTAAACACTACACAATGTTATGGACATTAACACCATAGTTAAAAGTTTTGATCTACTAGACTCCATGCTACAACAAGAATCTGCTGTTCAAAGATGCGAAAAACATAAAAACATTTACATTCAGCTATACAACATATGTGATGTCCGTTCCCTACAAACATCATAAAGTTTGTTACCACCATCAGCTTGGACTTCCTTGCGAAAACTACATACAGGGCTTGTGAAAGAAGCTAAGTGAGCACTTTTTGATGTTATAAATGGGGTCTTAGTGCTGAATAGGAAGCGCTTGGATGCACCACGAAGCGTTTTACAGTTCGCATGCCTTGGGATGTGCCCAGCACCCGCGTAAGCAGGAGCAGTAGAGCCACCGCTCCACAAGGCTCTGTCAGCAGGCCATGGAGCTGTTGCCCCCAGCAGTGTGGGCCAGCTGGCCCAGAAAGGGTAGAGGAAAGAGGGATATTAGGGTGAAGAGGCTCCCTGCTGCCCCCTAGCTGCAAAACGAAAAGTGCAAATATGTGTGATGTTACACAATTACTTTGAAATATAGAGCATCATTTGAATTTAATGTCTCAGAGGTATCTACTGAAAGTGTTATCAGAGTAATCACTGATTATTAACAGATCAATAATCACTGAGTCCAGAAAGTTATGCATGCTTCTGAAAATGCAAATGTCACTGTAGGATTAGTTTGAGGTTCTTACTGTACACTGCTGTTCAAAAGCTTGAAGTCAGTAATCAGAAATCTGATTTTTTTTAAAGAAATTAATACTTTTATTCAGCAAATACACATTTGATTGATCAAAAGTGACAGTAAAGCAATTTATAAATGTTATAAACTATTTTTTTTTTCAAATAAATGTTAAAAAAATATATCATGCAGTTCCCAAAAAATATTAAGCAGCACAACTGTTTTCAACATTAACATTAATAATAATAAAACATAATTATTGGGCACCAAATCAGCATATTAGAATGATTTCTGGATCATGAAGATCATGAAGAGGAGTAATGATGCTGCATGTATTTGAAAAATTATATATATTTTTAAATATATGAAAATAGAAGAAATTTATTTAAAATTGTAATAATATTTCAAAATATTCGTTTTTACTGTATTTTTGATTAAATAAATGCAACCTTAGTGAGCATAAGAGACATCTTTCAAAAGCATAAACTCTTTCCGACCCCAAATTTTCAACGGTACTGTATGATGATGATGCTGATTATGATCAACAGGATAAAAGAGAGATTAAATAATATAATTCTCCTGATATACTCTGAAGATAATGCCAGCAGTGGTTCCACAATAATGAACATTTTAATTTTATTCTTCTTTTTTTAACACGTCTATGAGAGGGTTTCTATTACAGCTGCTCTGACATTGTTCTCTTTTCTGTCATAATCCATCTTTCTCAAATGGGAAAGCAAAAATAATATCTGCTATGGTCTCCACTATATACGTTTACCCTGCTAAAGTTCCAAACACAGAAATGAGAAAGGGGTCCATAACACACCTCTGTGCTACCAAGTGGCACCATTTGGGGCTTCATTCATGTGTGTAGATTTGAGGTTTGAGTTGCCTGTTAAAATGTAATACTTAGGTTAGAGGTTTTGAACTGTTGATCAGTTCTGCTTTAGAATATACAGTTCAACAATATCAAACATAAACGACTTAGGAGAAGCTGGAAAGATATAATATGCTCCACATACTCTATTATAATCTTTGGCCTATTGGGTCTGTCAGCAAAGGTTGTAATCGGTTGTCTTTTAAATAAAGCCACTTGAAGCACTATTATTATAAACAAGACTCTTGTTTGATTTGAAGGACTGATAAAAAAAAAATGCTAAACGTACATCTGACCCAGAAAAGACAAAGATCAGCATATGGATGCTAAAGAAACAGTGACAAGCATCATCCACATCACACATGCCATCCCCTTAACTCCTTGCCAACTTCATTTGCAAGTCAAAAGTTTACTAAGCTTTTCTGCTTTCAGGAAAAGTGCCACACACACACACACACACAGTCTTAATCGCGGGTCCGTTTGTGTGTGTGTAAGAGAATGATGGGGTGTGCAGCGGGGGTGGGTGGCAGGGAACCAGATGAAGCAGCCCTCGCCCGAGGCCCAGCCATCTCCCCGGCAGCAGCGCGGCTGTTCTCGGCCCCGGCGCAGGCGGACATTTGTTCCATTGCACCATCTCCTCCAGCCTTTTCAGCAGCGCTCCAGCTACCGCTACACATGGCACTCCATCCACGCACCCCTCCGCGCACATCCACACGCCACTACCATCTTTCTTTATGCGGCCATATGGCTGACAGAAGCCTGTAGATTTAGGCACACATCTGCGTATACGCTACAACACTCCTTTAAGGAACAGGAGCGTGCTTGCTTCTGCGTGTGTTGGTGAGAGGGAGTGATAATTGGTAAAGACGCTCATTGGCAGATGCGTGTTTGTGGGGCTGAGTGGAGATGAGAGAACGTTTGAGGAGCTTGTGTGAGGAGGGACTCGGAGCAGGTGAAATTTTGGACAAATAATCAGATATCAAGCCAGCTCAAAATGATTCTATAGCAGGGTATCTGGAAAACAACAGATTAAAAAAATAATTACTTTGAATGTATAAGTAGATGTTTAAGGCGCTGTAACTAGTGTTTTTTTAATAACCTATAATAACTAGTTCCTTAACAGTTCTGCAGTGTGAGTAAATTCTAAAAACCACAAAAAGTATGTATGCATCTCAAGTAATATAAGAGCAGAATGCATTATAATATTAGCCTCAGTATAGCGTGCTGCGTCTTACTAAAAGCTTTTCATGTTAAATACCCATTAATGCTTTCTGAAATTAATTTTGAAATGTCATTATACAAATGAAAAAGTTAAAGAAAAAAATCCCTATTATTTCCATGGGCCCCTGCCTATTTATATAATGTTTGTCACCCACAAATGCATCTACTTTCAAAGCACAAGTTAAGCAGTAAGAAGAATTCACAATACATGTTGTGCAGCCTATATGAATAATAATAATAACAACATTAATACTACATTTAATACTAAAGGCATATCTGAGTATGGCTCAACTAGCTTATTAGATACGTTTATTTGATTAAAGCTAGATATAAGTTGAAATTTCTGCTTATTCTGCCCTAAATTTCAATTAAAATATAATTATAAGAACAGTAATAACAGTATTCTTCCATTATTTACAAAATCCTTTCTAATTACATTCTTCATCAATACACTCAAAAATAACAACTTTGTATTTGTATGTGTGTATATATAAAAACTATGATTACTACATCCCAAAATGCCTTATTCCACACTAACGTCAACCATTTTACACAGCAGTGAAGCGATGCCCAGATTGCATTTATGAAATAAAAATAGGATTGATACGCATATGTATTATTGATGTTCTCCATAAAGCCGAGGCTATTACGCACAATAGTTGGCCAACACTCAAGCCTTTCATATATCACTGGCCCTAATCTCTAGGCAGAAAATATGCGAATACCACGTGGAAAATAAATAAATAACTTGCAGGAGTGAAACATTGTGTGCCGAAAACCCCTGTGTTGCTTGGCGTTGGCTCGAATGGTAAAAATAAATCAAGCTGATTTTCCAAATGTTTCATGCGTGCCACGCTGTTGCAGCTCTTCGCAGCACAGATTGTGCGCCCGATCAAGAATATCTGAGGTGGGGCCCCGGCTATTTGCATGTATGCCGAAGCCATTTGCACCAACTTATTAACACGTACACCTTAACCCACGGGCGGCGGGGTGAAGTGCCCTACAGAGCAGAGACACCCGGGGCACTGAAGACGCGGGAGGGACCAGACCTCTCAGTCTCTTACTCAGAGCCGAGGGCTGAAGTTTGGCTCCGGCACCTTCTGTCTTACATACCAACAGCAGGAGAAATGTGTGTGTCAGCGATGCAATAACCAAAGCATGAAAACAGCGAGAAAGGAAGGGTGCGATGCGATGCGGTAAACTCTCACAAATTGATTTTTCTCTATTTTGGTCAGGACATTACATAGTTTTATTTGCCCTCTTGCACATTTGAAACTTTATCTTTGTTTTGAATTCTTCTCAAAAGATAATCTATAACATAAAAAAAGAAAAGAAAAGCACAACAAAAAAGATCTCATGCAAAAAAACGTCTCTAGCTTGTACATAAGTCAAATAAAAATGCTGTTTTCACATATCTTCTATGGTAAACATAACTATATATATTTCACACATATAGATTCTTTCTAATCGCTCCATCTCACCTCTGTGCTCGGTCTGTGAGCTCTTGTGAGAAATGTTGCGTAATTGCAAAGGTGACAAACCATTTTAACAGCTCCAGTTATGTGAGGAAAGCTCACTTACATGCCCACACTGCACAACTATCTAAAAACAACATGCTTTTCATTACGGGGCGGCAGTGGAAACGTAACTTTTCTCTGTATCTGCTTCTTTCTGGTTCGAGGAGGTGGATATTCGCTAATATGTAAAGTTGTGGAGGAAACAGAAGGATGTTGTGCTCCCAGCAGAAGCTCAGTTCAGGCTGGAGGTACTGTGGATACACCCACACTCACTCACTCGCCCACATGCTGGCTCGGGCGGTGTGCCAGACGCCCCTCAACCCTACACTCAGTGGCCACATGTGCCCCTGCCTGAAACACGCACACACGCAGTCTGAAGTGTTACGAGTGCACTGCTCACATGTATCAGATGTAAAAAAGCCAGTATCTGATTCCAGTTAATATTATAGACATATTGAGAGGTTACAAAGCTACAGCCTGCAAATCCAATCAATGGCTTCTTGAAGAGCCAGCTTTGTTTAACTCTACAAAATGTAATTCCTGATGAACAACATCAAATGTTCAGGCTGACCTCACGGTCAGTAATATTAGCTCTTAAAAAATGAATGCTTTTATTCAGCAAGTAACCATTAAACTGAGCAGTAAAGACATTTATAATGTTACAAACGCTTTCTATTTAAAGGCTGTTTTTAAACATTCTATTCATCAAAAAATCCTGAAAAAAAGTATCAGTTTGCACAAAATAGTAAGCAGCACAACGGTTTTCAACATTAATTATAATAAAACATGTTATTTAAGCACCAAATCAGCATGTTAGAATGATTTCTGAAGGATCATGTGACACTGAAAACTGAAGTAATGGCTGCTAAAAGAAATCAGCTTTGCATCACAGGAATAAATGGCTTTTTAAAATATATTAAAATAGAAATCTGTTATTTTAAATTGCAATAAGTTTTCACAATATTACTGTTTTTACTGTATTTTTGATCTCATCCTTGGTGAGCATTAGAGACTTATTTCAAAAACATTACAAAATCTTACGAACACCAAGCTTCTGAACAGTGTATTTCGATCTGTTTTGTTCATTATTTTTATACTAATTCATTGGCCTTGATCTAGTTTGTGATTCTTTTTCATGCCTCCCATCAGTCTTTGATGGTTTTGTTCAGACAGGCAGCAAAAATCTGATTTTTTTTATTAACGTATCCAACTAAAATCGGATTGTTTTTTGTAGTCAGAACAGAATAAAAACACACGAAATCTGATGTTAACAAACCTGAACAATGTGCAGTGTGAACACGTCCTGAATCTTAAAATGTTTCTGAATCGAAACGTAATTGAAAAGCTGTGAATCATGATTAAAAATTGATTCACTGACACCCCAAAGATTCACACCCCTAATTACTGTTGGTTTTCAAAAGTAGTGAAGCCTTGGTTTTATACACTAGACAAGCTCCTATAGGGACTGTACATGTGACACTAAAGCGAGCAGGACTTGAGGTCAGTGCTGCAGGTGTGCGTACCTTTGCTTCATGCGCTGGTGCATCCTGCCATGCTGCACACACTGCTCCTCCATCTCCTCGCAGCGACCTCGCAGTTTCTCAGCGCTCTGCTGCAGGTGCTCTCTCTCCAGAGACAACTGCTCTATCTCCGCTCTACACACACACACACACACAAACACACGCTTAAGTTTTATAATCCACATTTCTCTAATTAACTCTAATAATACTTGAACTGACATTAGATCATTGAGACCAGTAAAACTTGCAGAGCATAAACAAAACAGCACGTTTTACAAAAACATATGGATCTTAATTTTATCGGCCGATATAAATATTTTAATATGATAAATTCAGGATTCACTCCCATATTTCAATTCAGCATGTACGAGGGCCTATCGGGAAGTAGCAGAGAATTTTTTTTCTTCATTCGTTTGTTTTTCCACTTTTTTTGAAAAGAGAGTAAAGAAAGTAAAGGAAAATATAGCTTCAAGCAGCAATCATCGGGGTCCAATAGCTCATCTGGATGATTCATAATCCAATTGAAATGTATCTTGTGATGAGCTTTTTACAGCAAAGTCCATCTTGACTGAAAGTAAGGGTTTGACGAAACGAGATACATCAACACACAGGTGTCAGAAGCAGCAACTGACTTTCAAAAGCAATCACTCCTCTTACTGTTACTGTTAGAGAAGTAAAAACACCCCTGTATAAAAATGTTTACTGTTGTTTACTGTTGTATGTGATCATAACATGTGGTGTAACTGGACTCATATTCAACATTTAAATTTAGATGAATCGTTTGCCATAGGATGCCACAGGACGATTTCAAATAAATGAGAGGATATCATTTGCAATTCAAAATCTTATTTACCTGAAGCATTTATCTTAAATATATTTTCATTTTTATAAAATATTTCTATAATATTTGTTGCCTTATAACCTTATGCTTGCAGTTTAACACACAAGCGTTTCTTTTATTATTCATACCACAACAATAAATACGTTTCTTTGTAGAAATGTTATAATATATATTATCTTAAAAAAGACAAATAAATTTGTCTCTCCATTTTAAATGGACAAAATTATATTTAATCATGTCTGGCAAATTGAAAAATATGTTTTCAATACGTTTTATAAAAATATGTTGTATATTCAAAGTTAAATAAACATTTAATGATCTATAAGCATTTCACAGATTTCTCTATTGTGTCAGTACACCAGCTATACAAATAAACTAGATCAATGCATTTATTTCCATTCAAAGGGATGGAAACTGACAAAAAAGCATTAGGCTTAAAAGATTCCTTATCCTCTAGTGGACAACATAAATATCACAGCCTTCATCTTGCATTTTAAAGGGGTGGTAAACCACGATTTCACTATTCTAACTTTAGCTAGCGTGTAATGTTGCTGCTTGAGCATAAACAACATCTGCAAAGTTACAACGTTCAAAGTTTAAAGCAAAGGGAGATATTTGCTTTTAAAGAAATCAGTTTCTAAGAACTACAGCAAACGGCCAGTAGGCGACTACAGACATTCCTCCAGGGTTGGTGACATCACCAGGCTCAATATTTACATAAACCCCTCCTCCTAGAAGATTAAATAAGGGGGGGGTGAGGCCATTTTGTATCGCGGCGCTGTTGTGGTATAGTTAGGCTGGAGTGTTGTTGCCGCGATGCCAAGGAAACGCTGTTATTTTCATCCGGATTGCAGGTCTGGGGTACTTGCTCTGTTCAGCCTTCCTTGGGACGGGGGTGCGTTGCAGAGCGTTTAACATACAGCATGTTGCACGTGTGTGTATGAGACAGCGGGGAACAGGCGTGCGCAGGGCTCCCTGCAGCACATCTTACGGAGGAAAACATCCACCGTCTTCGCGATTTCAATGCCGGATTTGCACAACGTCAGCTGTGTGAAAAAAACACTGCCGGTGCGTGGATGCACGACGCGCGCGCTGCACATTTTACGGAGGACAACTTCCACAAACTTCGCGAGTTCAATACAGGATATGCACCACGGCTTGTCCTGAAAGCTGGATTTACAAACAGAAGCTGTTTACGGGCCACAACCTGTAAGTCTGATTTATTTTTCATCGATGTGTTTTCCTGTAATAGGTTGTAGCAAGGAAGTAAAAAGATGACAACGCTGTTCTGCAAACCAGTCTGTTAAATGCTCATTCATACTTAACGTTATCCGACGAACACCTAATGTTACAAACACTAACGTTAAAATCTCAACAGCGAACCTGACATTAGTGTAAATAATAATTCTTTGATTAGAGCTTTTATGTATTGTTTATCTACAGGCATGCTAAACATGGTTCTGTGTGTGATTTGGCTAACTTACTAGTTAAAGCCAGTGCTTAGTGTTCGTTTTGGGTTAGTTCTTGCGCAGATATTTGGCTATAATCGTTCTAAAAATACAAAAGTTAAAGTGCCATTCAGTAGCGATTATAGATCTGCAGTCTTTACTCTTGAGGACTGAACAGGTTCTGCTCGATCATCTTCACTCAAATGTTCTGGGTCTGATTCGGGCTCAGATTGGTGTGGTTTTATTGACGCCGTTGTTTCTTATACTGACCAAAGCACAGCCTCCGGTAAAGGTAAGGGGCGTGACGTTTCCGACAAACGTGCACTAGGCGGTTAGCGAATCACAACACACTGGGCCAGCTAACCAATCTGAGCCCATCGCGTATTTTTGAGGGATTGGCTTCATACAACCCGGAAAGCATCAGACCGTTTTACAAGGAGGGACAGAGCAGTGTAGAAAAAAGGTCAAATATATGAAAAATAAGGCACTTTTTTTTCAAACGAAGCATGAACACATGTTACAGTGCACCCCACAAACACAGTCAAGCCTTCAAAAGAATGTGTTTTACCACCCCTTTAAATGGCTGATCGTTTAGCTTCCCGAGCATCATAAATTCATGAAACTAAGCATGTTTTGTTGTCCATATGCACAAAGTTTTGAGAAGTTTGGACTTTGTTCGCACAAGATATAGGCATAATAGTCATAACGGGACAATAAAACTGTATCTAAGTGGTTTAAATTAAGATTCTTTTGATAACTTTGTGCAAGAATGATGTGTGGTGAAGGTCTGACAAACGACCAAGGAGTTAATTTTTTTTTTTTTACCAATTAGTATGGTGGCTAAAGTTTCTAGATAATCATAAAAACTACTTGACTTAAAAAAAAAAGACTTAAACCGAGGATTCAGAAGAAACACAAATTTTGATTCTGTCACGCAAGTTTGCGGAGTTATTAGCTTAAAGGGTTACTTCAGTGATTTAGCATTACGCTTTGTATCAGTAGAAACTCTGTAGTATTTTTGAATTATGGTACTTTCCCCCCTCATATCCCCCTGAGATGAGAGAATTATGCATTTTATTTCTGGAAAAAATCCTCTGATGACGCAAATATCGTCATTTTGCGTCATCTGAGGATTTTTGGCCAGAAGCTAGAGACTACAGGAGCTAGTTCCGTACGTTTTCAACCCGCAAACCAGGGTGGGATCTCACTCACAAAATGCAAATGTGCACGCCCGCTGCCGCTCGGCTCGGGCATTTATAACGGAGCGGTACAGAGCAAAGTGAGTGTTTCAACTTTTCAATGAAATCCTATGAAAGTTTAGCTTCCATATGCGATCTGATAACGTGCCAGACTGGACACGGGCCGAGAATGATGAATGAAATCTGACTCCTGCTGCGTCTGTGACGTGACTTTCGTTCGGCTCACTCACACTTTATTGAAAAGACACATTCAGTTTTTGAGTGTCTATTCTCTAACTGAACAAAATTATTTTATTACTATGAATATCAAAACGACGTTGGGGGCGGTGGGCAAGAGATAACCAATAGCCGTGGCTTTGGGAGTGGCCTCGTAGGGCAGCGAAGCAAGTGCATTCTGGGAGTTGTTGTCTTTCATCCAGATGAGACAAAAATACATTTTCTGTCTTTTCTCAGTCTAGAAGGCACCAAATTCAAAAATATTTTCACATTTCTACTACATAAATGACACAGTTTAATTACACATTCATCTTCCCAGTGCTAAAGTGCCCCTTTAAACATAAAGTTGCTTATTGTATCGCCACCTTGAGGCCTATTTTCACAAAATTTGGTAAACATATTAATTTACACACAATGTAAAAAATATTTTACATAATGGTAATTTTTGTAATGGTAGGTTTATATTTATATTAGTGGTGGGCATAGATTATTTTTTTTAATCTAGATTAATTCCAAGATTACAGTGATATTAATCTAGATTAAAAAAATTAATCTATTCCCATTTCTATGCCAAATGGCTCATTTGAATTCTGCCGAAGGCATTCAAAATATGTGTGCTCGTAAGTGATTGTTTGTCTTTTTGTAGTTTGAATAATAAATAACTTCTGTCCCTTTAAGACCTGATGGCACGCATGGATCCCAAACACTGTTCCTGTGAGCTGGTTACGACTGTGTTTACGAGTGTATTTGACCATTAATAAGATGGAAAAAGGAACTCATTTTTGCACTTGTATGTCAGAGGCAGCTTTATTACGGTATGTGTGTGTGCGCTTCAGATGCGAGCGCGAAATCTGCGGGAATTAGTAGAATTAACGCTCTGTGCAACCCCACGCGAAATTCAGACCAGTCACACCCATACTAACACGCTGTTATGAGGAAAAATCCAGCAGAACACCCATTCGCCATGTTCACAGGGTTAATCGGACTGAATGAGAGGAGGCGGATGCGTGTCAACTCGCTGTCGGTCGGAGAGGAGAGCATGAAAATGAGTATCATATCATTTCAGATATTTCAGTATAGATACATATCGAAATATGGATATTTTTGACAACACTAGTAGGCATACACACAGGTTCGAAGACTCGTTTTCACGCCCCCTACAGTGCAATTCGGCTAGGTATACATCAGCGCTAAAATATCAAGGTGAAAGTCATCATAGCTTGCGTAGTATAGACCCAGCTCCCAACCCAACTTTGAGAATAGATTAACGGCGATATTTTTTTTATTGCCCGATAAGAGTCTCACGTTAAGGTAGCACGTAACACCGATAACGGCCCACCACTTATTTATATGTGATGTTATTAGCCACTGAAATTTGATTGGCTTCAGGTGGCCATGTTCTTTTGTTTAGTTTTTTGTACTTGTTTATGAATTCCAATTCATATTAGCGGATTTGTTAGGACGTCTACCAAAGAAGATGCATACTAATTTTCAACTTGAATTGTACTGTTGCGGAGTTAAAATTGTTTTTAGTTGTAGCGCCCGCTATTAGCAGAATTTCACGAAACTTGTGTGCATCCTCAGAATTCCTGAAGTCTTCTCGTCTTTTTGTGTCAAGTAGGTCAGCTTATAAAAATGGGCATTGCCTGAACAATGAACTAAATTATATATTTGTAATGCTTTGATCTTTTTTCCAGCTGCCTTCCCTAGCTGCTGTCTGCCAATTTTGGTGAAGATCGGACAAACAGCCTAGGAGAAGTAAAAAAATAAATAAAAAAAAAGTAGGTTTTTAAAAATCCAAAATGGCGAAAAGATTTACTGTTGTAGGGCTTGAATCGAGGATTCTGGGGGGAAATGTTTGAAGCCCTCAGAGTTCCAAAGATTCTTATTATAGCGCCACCTAGTGTTGGACCGTTGTGTGCCTGTGCACCTGAGTAGTAGTGCACAATTGGGACTATCCTGCTGAGTTTGAGGTCTCTGCGATTTACAGTTTTTGTTGCCAATACAATTTTAAGACAGAACAATAAGGAAGAAAGAGAAGAAAATCAGTACACACAAAAGGGGAAATAGTGATGACGTTAGTTGGGTGGGGATCACTGAATGGGTCACAGCCAGATTTGAACTTGAACTAATCACTTTGCTCAAATGACAGTTACTTAGGCTTTTTTTCTTAACAAGACCGCACTCACTCTCATTGCTCCAGAAACACCTGAGCACTCTGCCATTAGGTATAGCCCTGCCAAGTCAACTCCATTAGCACTGTAAACACTCCGCTCTCCAAAGTTAAAGAGCCTACACGGAAGACATCAACTCCCAAAAACAGATCTTTGATTTAATGTGTAAACTTGTTTAATGTGCTCATATAAGTCAACAGCAGACATTCTAATGGGTCGTGTTTGATCAAACTGTTAAAGATACAAGTAATTAAATCCACCACTACAACTCGCTTGGATGTGCTGCATTAGACACGAGAGCAACCTTCATCTGAGTCTTATGCAGAATGAACCTAGTCGCCAGCGTGCTGCGTGCTCATCTGCCTATAGGTTTAAAGCACAACACTGAACAGAAGGCCACACTATCACCGGATATAAAACAACAGGACAGGGAGATCAGTAGAGGGAAATGAATCAAGTGTGTCAGTATATATATATATACACAGTCCACACGGCTCTAATTATTTAACATATTATTTGTTTTAGTTTTTTTAAACATACTGCATAAAAAAAAGCAATGAAACTTTTACAAACCTGTCTGCATTAAATATATTTTGCATTAACACTAGACTGTGCTGAGATTCTGTATGTCGTCAGTTGATGATTAGCATGTACATAAACTTTAGACTGTAACTTTGAGGTTAAATTGGTAACACTTTACAATAAGGTCCCATTAGTTAACATTATTTAATGCATTAACTAACAGTAACTACAATTGAGCAATGCATTTGTTACAGCATTTCTTAATCTTTGTTAACGTTAGTTAATAAAAATACAACTGTTCAATGTTACTTCATATTAGTACAGGTCCATTAAATAATATTAACAGATACAACATTTGAGTTTAATAATGTATTAGTAAATGCTAACATTAATTTTAACTAAAATAAGATAAGTATTTTACATCATTAGTTCATGTTAACTGTAATTGACTAATGCTAACAAATGTAACCTTACTTGTAAAGTGTTACCGTTACATTTTAGTGAACAAATTAAATCTAACTCAAATCAATATTTCATGGCAATTTATTTATTGGTGTTATTTTTTTGTAATAAATGTGATAACATAGTATAGTTGCAAGATGTTATCATAAAATAATCCCTGACCCTGAGGCAATGCGAACATTATCCCTTTACTGTGTGTCAACAGCACATCCTTGTTTGTTTTAACCTTTTATACTCATTTCATTCACCTGGTTTTGCAGAAATACAGCTTTTCTTCACCTTTTGTGCTTCTTTGTGGTTCACTTAAATAGTCCTATAGTGTGACATTAACTTTTAGAAGTAGAGCTATTCCATCAGGTCATAAAAATATGAGGTCGACTCAAAATATGAGTTCACAAAAACTGCATGTATAATAATTATAAAAGAATAAAGTAAAATATGTCACACTGCAGAACACTGACTGGCATTTGTCAACTACCCATGTGAGTTTTTATCTGTCAACAGCAACTGTAAAACTACAGTACGATCACAAATACGCCAAGAAGATGCGCTGTATCCATCTTCTTCAGAGGTCTTCTTGAGTTCAGCGTGCGGGCGGAAGGGGGAGGGCGAGCAGCAGTGGCCTGTACCTTCCCAAGCTGGGCTGACTGACCATGGCAGATTGCAAGCTGCGATGTGAGTAATGCGCTTTACACTGTTTTAACAGCTGACTACCCCAGAGGCCTGAGGTGAGAGGCACATGTGATGGGCAGAGAGCAAAGCCTGCGCGGAGGACAGGCTGGCGTGTGCCAGGGTACAGTGACAGCTCCCTTACTGGGGCACAGACTAGAGCAGTATGGCACGGAAAGGATGCCACGCTCTGGATAACACACCGCGAGTGGCTCTGCGCTGAAAGTCGGACTCCGCGAAGATACACAATTCACAAAGCGTCAACAAGATCAAACAGTTGAGAAGACGATGTCAGGCAATCTGCATTTCAAACATGGAAACTGATTTTCACTGATTTCACTGCAAGGAATAGCACAGTTACACTGAGCACTATGTTTAGTTCAGCTCTAGATATGCTAGACGTGAGAGTCATGACCAAAGAAGCCCTGAACATGGACATTTTTAGACCAGTGAATTTACACTTCTTTACCCATTTTTGATGACTGCTTTAGCCTTTATGAACTAGAAATGTCTAGTCGATGAAATATTTCAAAGCTGAGCAATGTAAGACAATATATAAAAACATTTTAAAACTCAACAACTTGCCTTTCCGTGACCATAGGAACCCTGGAAACAACCTGGCCTGAACTTGACTGGGTTCATTTTTTTGTTGATTTTTACGTTGGGTTTGAGTTTGTAATGAATGAAAAAATGAATACGACGGTATAAATAATCTTAAAGGACTGAAAGTGCTACATGCCTGCTGCTCTGGGCCAGTTCCTCCAGCTTTGCCCCAAGTGTCTGACACTCCTCCTTTAGTTTCCCAATCAGGTTGTTCTGAGCACTCAGCAGCGCATCTGTTTCTCCAACTGTGAACATATAAAGTATTAACTCGTTAACATAGAAAACACATACAATGTGCTAAAATACATAACACAGGTAGAGCAACATAAAACACTATGAGTGTTTTATGTTGCTTTATGTTGTTGTTTTATGTTTTATCACAATAAATACTGTTATGGGTCGTGTGTCAAATTCAGAAAGTGGTTTGAAAGTGATGGACATATGATAATCTGCCACTAAAAACAGAAAGTTTTGATTAGTCTTTGATATGTGCTTCAGTTTTGTAAAGTGCTGTCTTTTCAATTATTCTTACATTTGGATTTTCATTGATGACTTAAAAAATATTTTCAAATGTAATGAGGAAACACTTACAATGATAATGTTCTACAGTGGGGTCCAAATTTCTATAACCAAACCATTACTTAAAATGCTTCCATTTTAATATATTAGTTATTTGAATGTTTTAATTTATATTAATGTTGTCATTTAACAAATTATTATAAATATCATATTTATATACATATACACTCACCTAAAGGATTATTAGGAACACCTGTTCAATTTCTCATTAATGCAATTATCTAATAAACCAATCACATGGCAGTTGCTTCAATGCATTTAGGGGTGTGGTCCTGGTCAAGACAATCTCCTGAACTCCAAACTGAATGTCAGAATGGGAAAGAAAGGTGATTTAAGCAATTTTGAGCGTGGCATGGTTGTTGGTGCCAGACGGGCCGGTCTGAGTATTTCACAATCTGCTCAGTTACTGGGATTTTCACGCACAACCATTTCTAGGGTTTACAAAGAATGGTGTGAAAAGAGAAAAACATCCAGTATGCGGCAGTCCTGTGGGCGAAAATGCCTTGTTGATGCTAGAGGTAAGAGGAGAATGGGCCGACTGATTCAAGCTGATAGAAGAGCAACTTTGACTGAAATAACCACTCGTTACAACCGAGGTATGCAGCAAAGCATTTGTGAAGCCACAACACACACAACCTTGAGGCGGATGGGCTACAAGAGCAGAAGACCCCACCGGGTACCACTCATCTCCACTACAAATAGGAAAAAGAGGCTACAATTTGCACAAGCTCACCAAAATTGGACAGTTGAAGACTGGAAAAATTTTGCCTGGTCTGATGAGTCTCGATTTCTGTTGAGACGTTTTGGCATAAACAGAATTTGGCATAAATAGAATGAGAACATGGATCCATCATGCCTTGTTACCACTGTGCAGGCTGGTGGTGGTGTTTTCTTGGCACACTTTAGGCCCCTTAGTGCCAATTGGGCATTGTTTAAATGCCACGGCCTACCTGAGCATTGTTTCTGACCATGTCCATCCCTTTATGACCACCATGTACCCATCCTCTGATGGCTACTTCCAGCAGGAAAATGCACCATGTCACAAAGCTCGAATCATTTCAAATTGGTTTCTTGAACATGACAATGAGTTCACTTTACTAAAATGGCCCCCACAGTCACCAGATCTCAACCCAATAGAGCATCTTTGGGATGTAGTGGAACGGGAGCTTCGTGCCCTGGATGTGCATCCCACAAATCTCCATCAACTGCAAGATGCTATCCTATCAATATGGGCCAACATTTCTAAAGAATGCTTTCAGCACCTTGTTGAATCAATGCCACGTAGAATTAAGGCAGTTCTGAAGGCGAAAGGGGGTCAAACACAGTATTAGTATGGTGTTCCTAATAATCCTTTAGGTGAGTGTATAGTGATATACTTATACTCAAACTTTATTTGTCCCTTTAAGGGGAAATTATTTTGGGCAATACAGGTAAGCTGCATAACAAGATACCCACACCAATACATGATCACACAGTTTTGTTCTTTGAACTAGAGTTTAACAACCTCGTAGCCAGAGGAACAAAGGAATTCTTATAACGGTTGTATCTGAACCTTGGAGTGCAAAAACGTCGACCTGATGGAAGTTGTTCGAATTCTGGATGCAGCACATGAGAAGGGTCCAAAGTAATTTTCTTTGCCTGTTTAAAAATAACTTTGTTGAATATGGACTGTAGATTGGGATAAACCCCCAGACCAACCCCTTTCATTGCTATACTCACCAACCGGTTCAACTGAGATCTAAGAGTAACTGTTATAATACCGAACCAGACCGTTATACCATACAGTATGATAGATTCAGTACAAGCATGATAAATCAGCAACCTGACCCTCTGAGCAACTCCAAACAGTCGGAGCATTTATTGTTGCCTACTAATTTGGAATCAAAAATAATTTCCTCTGCTTTTTTAACGTTAATCACAAGACTGTGTTTTTTACTCCATGTAACAAAGTTAGCAATCTCTGTGGTATAATGTTCAATGTCCTCATCCTTATACAAAAATCGAAGAATGGCAGTATCATCTGAGAATTTTACAACAATATTCCCAGGATGGTGACACCTGTATTCATTGGTGTACAGTGTAAATAAGAGTGGTGAACATACACAACCCTGGGGAACACCAATACTAATGGACCTACACTCAGAGAGAGTCTGCTTGATTTTAACTTGTTGAGTCCTACCAGTAAGAAATGCATGGAACCATTTGATGCTATATGGATTAACAGCCATATTTTTTAGTTTGGAGAGCATGAGGTGTGGCTGCACGGTATTAAAAGCAGAGCTCAAATCAAGAAAGAACAACCTGGCATAAGCCTTGGAACCCTCCAGATGTTTTAAAACATGATGCACCACAGTAAGGGTAGCATCATCAGTGCCCCTATCGATTTGATAGGCAAACTGAAAAGGATCAAGATGTTCTCTTCTTTAACCTTACGCCGCATAATCCGCCTTGCTTTATATGATTTTCAAACATGATTTGAGATAATCCAAAGAGCATGCTTCAATAGAAAAACATCTGTACAGTCACATGATTAATGTCACACATTTACTTCTTTGAATAACGACCTAGAAATTGTATCTCATAAAGTTACTTTCTTAGATTTTTTTTCAAACCCTAAAATGGTCTTATTTCCAATTCTATTTAAAAATCAAAATTTTTATTGTGGTCTCACATTTGGTCTAGTATAATGTGTGTATATATCTGAGCAACAGTATACAAAGAGAATGTGAGATATTAATAGAAAATGAGATGGACAGAAAGCAGGAAAGTAGGATTGTGGTATTCATTAAATTTAGTTTTCATCAAGTTAAAAAAGTTCCGAAGCTGTTGAAAGTTAACCAAAAGAATCCTACTGCGTTGCTGCGCTTTGAAACTAGCTGGGCATGTGCAGGCCACAGAGACACCACACACAAAGCAGGATAAAAGAAACAAACTGGACTCTAAACAAACAGGGCAGTTAAAAAAAACAAAAACAAGTGGTATCATCTAGAGGCAATTCTGTCTTAACTACTAAAATCAATCCGTTTAGAGATAGAGAGATAGGGACGGGGGGAAGCAGGACAAAAA